>NW_005353379.1:49913-50133 GCF_000412655.1 Myotis brandtii
GGCTTATCCGGGGTCCTCTCCCGGCGCCCCGCGGCTTATCCGGGGTCCTCTCCCGGTGCCCCTCGGCCCCCTCCTCAGTCCACACCGCCGCCATCCTGACCCCCACCTGTCCGGAGGCGCCCCAGGTCTCACCCTTCCCCAAGGCATCCCGGCCGCCCTCACCTCCAGCCGCACCGTCTTGCGCCCCATCTTCATGGCCCCGCCGACCCTTTGCCTTCAT
>NW_005353379.1:50281-59449 GCF_000412655.1 Myotis brandtii
CATCGTCCTCCCAGCCTCGCGGAGGTCCAGCCCTCACTGCCGGCAAACCCGGCTGATGGCCCGGCCCCGGCCCCTGCGCAGCGCCTTTAGCTCCCACGCCCACTCCCACTCCCACTCCCACTCCCTCCTTCCAGCTTCAGGTTTTACACCCCCCCCCCCCCCCCCCCCCGGATTTCGTCTTTTCATTCCCACTCGGCTGCAGTCTTCATCCATCACCCCTTTTAGCATTTCCTGGGGTGGAAAATGCTGGAGAAACAGCCTTGGGATATTAGAGATAAAAAGTGTGTATACATTTTCAATATGCATATAAAATGGATTTCGGTACTCGTCTGAAGCCACAGTGTGATTCTCAAGCTTCAATCTAAACGCTAGAAGAGTTAAAAAAACAACAACAAAAACCCCCCAAAACACAAAAACCAAACCCAAACCTCCTCAAGTCAAACCCAACAATTGGAGACAGTTCCCTCAGATGCTTGATTAGTTTTCAGTGAAAATGCTAGTTGTGAAACTTTTCCCTTTGGCAGCAGCAGTTACCTAGGGCCCCTGGAGGGGGGAGGGGGTGAGAGGTGGGGGGTCAAGGCTGATGCACGTTGTGTCCATGACTTGTATTTGCGCTTGACAGACCCCAGAAGAAATAGAAAGACTGACGGTTGATGAAGACCTCGGGGACATCGAAAGGGCTGTGTATCTGCTCAGGTACTCCCGGAAGTCCCTGAGATGCCTGCTCTTGCCCTGGGTGGACCACGCTTTCGGAAATGTCCCGCTGCGGTCATGTTCAGATTCACTTCACCGCTGGAGCACAGCCTTTTGCATAATTATGTCTTAGCTCTTACTCCCACCTAGATTAAGACTTAGCTATGGTCTTATACCTTTGCGAACTGAAATCAAATAAGATACCTGACTTAAAGAATACTGCTTGGAGGAGGAACAGAACTAATGGTTTGAGTTGATCTCATTCTTTTTTTATTTTCCAGCTTTAGTGGTGCTCACATAGCATCCAATAAGTTTAGATGAGACTCAGGAATATCCAGGGATTAGTTTAAGTTACTTGTAGAGTGTGAACCTTATATACTATTTACTCTATAAAAAAAAATCTGCAAATATGGTAGTTGTTCATATTACTTTTGCTATGTGAGCTTCACAATAATACTTGAGGGATTTTAAAATTTAATTGCATCTACTCTCATTTACGTGGCATCTCACAAGCTCTACAGAATTGCTTAAGGCAAATGTTTATTGTAAATATTTACAAGATTTCTCTCAACTATTTTAAAAATTGTGATTTTAGCTTCTTAAAAGCAAATGTGGCCAACATTAATGAACATATCTATACTTAGGGAACAGAAATTTTTCTAAAGTACTTTGTGTACCTTTGTCTTAAAATTTTTCTTTAATTAGTGCAACGGTTTTTTTTTTCCCCCCTTTCAGCAAATTAGTTTTCACTTTAGTTTTTCAGAATCCAATTTTGAAAACTGGTGTTATCTATCTCTGGGATATTTTGTCATCCTTGTTTCCTTAGGTTTGATCTACTTTTCCAGTTTCAGGTGCTGGCAAGTTACTTGTTCTTCTTTCTTGTGTATAGATTATGTTTCTAGTCCCATGTTATTCATCAAAGGATCATATAAAAATAAATCCCTCTCCATGGCACCCATTATAAAAAATATCCTGTAGTCTCTTAGTGGCACCTTGGGTTTCTGTTCTTAGTTTAGTCGCAATTTTAGCATGCTTACAATTTAGAGCATCCTCTCCAGTAATTCTATCACTTTAAAATGTTTCTGGATCTTGGACCTTCTGTTGATGTTATTGGTGGTCTTTGGTAGCATGCTGTCATCAACTCTACCTGTTTATTTAAAAGAAAGCTTTTATTTATGTATACATTAACAATATGTGTTTTGGTGTTTACATAGAGAATACTCCAACATTTAACCTATTTTGATATTTTATTGTTATATTTGAAGTACATTATTCCATGAACATGAACATGTTCATGAACATGTTAGTACATGAACATGTCCAACATGGCAAGCACTTGTCTTTTCCCACAGTTTTTTTATTTTTATTTATTTATTTATTTATTTATTCATTTATTTATTTTTATTGGAGTAGGTAGACAATTGGAAAAAGTTTGGATAAGTTTATTTTTAACATACTGCAGTTCACGATTTGAAATAAGGTCTTACTTACTCCGCCTGAATTCTTTTCTTTGTATAAACGCTGGCTTACAATGAGGAAATGGAGAGTCTTGTTCTACTTACTTGTGACAGCAGATACCTTATTCTAGATATCAGTGACAAGGCTTCTTTTTTAGGATGGCTTATTTGTTTTCTTATTGTTTGTCACTGAACCAGGTCTTCTGAGTTGTCTGTATTTCTCAAGGCACTGAACATAAGTTTCATCTAGTGCTGGAACTTACAAAGCCCTGATAGAGGCAGCTGGGCCCTCTGATTCTTCGACAGGAGAATTTAAAAAGAGATCTGATATATCTCTCTGAGCTTCTTAGGGCTCATCTCCCTTGAAGGAGGTTTGCAAGGTGGCTGAGAAGGCAAACAGTAGTTTGGTTGTGTCTGGGTATCCAGCTGAGTTCTTCCTTTGTATTCTTCACATCTCACCACCTCCTGGGGTTTCACCTTTAGGCCAAGGCGGCCTGAAAGGTTCTTTCATGCCTGGGATTTGGGGGAAGGCTGCCTCTGTTAAAGCCTCATCTGATCTCATGTACTGAGCCTTCTATTTTTGAATGTATTTTATTCCTTTAAAAAAATGTTTGTACTCCCCAATGCTGTAGAACCTAATATTGAGTTCTGTTTTTCTCTCTCTGGTTTTCAGGGTTATTTTTGAGTGCTTTTCCTTTTCCTTTGTATTGGATCTTTAGTATTCAGACGTTCTTTTTTGCTCTCTGCTTTTGAATGTCAGATTTATCTTTTTAGCTCCATTATTTTGTATATTAAGACTATTTTGGAGTATTATATTAAATTAGAATTTAGAGTTAAGTGAGTAAACATCAGTAGGAAATGCTTTACATTAGTAGAGATTCTCATAACATTTAAATCGAATCTAATATTTAAAAAAGCATTATATACAGAGCACTGTCATCCAATGAAAAACAAATCACACTGTTTTTTATCTTACCCTAAAGTGTGGCAGATCAATTATTAATGGTATTTTCATAATTAAGTTTAGAACATTATGGTACTTAAAGATTTGACACAGACAAATTTGCAGCTTTGCATAAATATGATGCTGATATACCCATCTGTGGCATTTAGCACTGAAGCAAAACAACTTTCCTAATAGTCACAGCTTGTGGATTAGTCAAAATCATACTGCAACATCTTTTCCCTGTTCTCTCTCTTCTTTGAGATTTTGGCATATATTTTAGGAATGTACTTAAAACATGTGAATTATTTTGCTAGAGAAGAGTCTTTAAGTGTGTATGCTCTGCTTTCATTAGGTAAATCTTGCATACCAGATAAATCGCATACTCTTAAACGAAGCATAAGTGACTCCATCTTAGCTGTGTAATGTGGTATCCTATTGAACCCTCATTTTGTTTTAATGGCATAATTGAGATGTATTTCATATACAATACAGTTCACCCATTTGAAGTATAGGGTTCAGTGGTTTTTAGTATATTCAGAATAGTGTAACCATCACCACAATCAATTTTAGCACATTTTCATCACCCAGTAAGAAACCCTGTACCTATTAGCAGTTCCTCTCCCCTGCTTCCCAACCTTCCCAGCTTTTGGGAACCACTACTTATTCTGAACCTTTCATGTAAGTTAAATTATACAATACTAGAGGCCTGGTGCATGGACTCATGCACTGGTGGGGTTCTTCAGCCTGGCCTGCGGGGATTGGCCTAAACTGGCAGGTCCTGGAGTGTGAGAGGGCACTCTGCAAAGTTGCTGTCGCTCAGCAGCTCCTGCATTGAGTGTCTGCCCCCTGGTAGTTAGTGCACATCATAGCTACTGGCCAGTCAGCCAGTCGCTTAGGCTTTTATATATATAGATGTGGCCTTCTGTGATGGACTTATTTTACTTAGCATGTTTTCAAGTTTCATCCTGTTGTAGCATGTATCAGAACTTTATTTTTTATTGATGATAGTATTATATCATGTGGATAGATCACATTTTGTTTATTCATTCATCAGTTGGTGGATATGTGGGTTGTTTCCTTTCAGTCCTTTGAAGCAGTCAAGCTGGCTTCTTCACTGTTACTTAGACATATTGTTTTCATCCTTACCTCTGCTTTTACCCATCCTGGGACACCCTTTCATTCTACCTACCCAGCATTTTCCATCCCCAGGATCCAGATGTAATCTTGCACCTTAGGAAAGGCCTTTCCTGACTGCTGAAACCACCTGGATCCCAGGCTTCTCTGAGCTCCCATATAATTAGTGGCTGCATCCTGAAATTAATTACTGCTTTGTATTTCTTAACATGTGTGTGTGTGTGTTTACATACATTTTCCTTATCAGATTGCAAGCTCGTGGAGAACGAGCTATATTTTATGTTGTTGATATTTTGGTTCTTTATTGTACTTTGCTGCAATGTAAATACATACCTCTTAGTAGAATAAAGTGTAGTTGTTTATTTGAAGACTAGAGGCCCAGTGCACAAAGTTCGTGCACGGGTGGGGGGTGTCCTCAGCCCAGCCTTCACCCTCTCCAATCTGGGACATCCCTCTGACAATCCGGGACTGCTGGCTCTTAACCTCTTGCCTGCCTGCCTGATTGCCCCTAACCACTCTGCCTGCCAGCCTGATAGCCCCCTAACCGCTCCCCTGCCAGCCTGATTGACGCCTAACTGCTCCCGGCTGGCATGATTGTCCCCAACTGTCCTCCTCTGCCTGCCCGATCACCTCCAACTGCCCTCCCCTGCCGGCCTGATCGCCCCCAACTGCCTTCCCCTGTGGGGCTGAGGGAACTGGGGGACTCCGGCTGGATGAGGCGCGCGGTGTCTGCTGCCCCCCCAGTGGGGTTGAGGGGACTGGGGGACTCTGGCTGGATGAGGAGGGGCTGAGAGAACTGGGTGCCGCCATCTTGTGGCAGTGGGTGCCGCCATCTTGTGAGGGGTGACAGTCAATTAGTATATTCCCGCTTTATTGGCTGTGGGCACCACCATCTTGTGAGGGTGTGATGGTCAATTAGCATATTCCCTCTTTATTAGATAGGATAACCAAAATGTCAGGTGGGTTAAGCCACTTACGATTTTTTGGTATCATATGCAATAGAATCAGGCAGGTTGTACCATGTACTATCTGTGTGACTATGGCCAAGTTATCATGATTGTTAAGCCCTTGTTTTCTCATCTGTAAATGGAAATAGTAATTTCTGTTCCCTCCGGTTGTTGCACTACGTTTAGAGCCCCTGCCACAGAACAGGTACCTAGTTAACGTTCATTCCCTCTATCACCTTTCCTTGCTACTTAGATGCTCAAGGTAAAGGTCAAACTTTAAAAGAGGATAGCAGTATTAATTTTACCTTCCAATAATTTAATAAAGTAACAGACAAGTGAAGTATATCAGCTGAAGTTTATGATAAATATCTAACTTTCTTTGCTAGTAGTATTTTATCAGAAACCAGAATCTTCACAAATTATAATTAAGCATTTTAAACTGAGTTATAATTAAGGTCAGCTTGTATTACAGATTTATAGTTTTTTTTTGTTTTTTACCAAAACACCTTAAGCAATATTTGCTGTTTACATTATGCATTAAATATGTTGATTGGTTAATGTATCTACCAAATCTAACATTGATGTTGCTTACTTTTACAGTCATATGTCACTTTTAAACTATTTTTCACTTTGCAATGTTAATTTTATTTTTTATTTAATTTAATTTTTTAATTTTTAAAATACATTTTTATTGATTTCAGAGAGGAAGGCAGAGGGAGAGAGATAGAAACATCAATGATGAGAGAGAATCATTGATGGGCTGCCTTCTGCACGCCCCCTACTGGGGATCCAGCCTGCAACCTGGGCATGTGCCCTTGACTGGAATCAAACCTGAGACCCTTCAGTCTGTAGGCCGATGCTCTATCCACTGAGCCAAACAAGCTAAAATCCCTTGCTCTGTTAATTTTAAAACATTTTGCACTTTACCTTCCAGGGACAGACAGGATAAAAGTGCATCTTTAGAACTTTTTCCTTTTTCTTTCTCTTCTCTCTCTCTCTCTCCCCCCCCCCCCTCTCTCTTTTTGGTTAATCCTCACCAGATGATATTTTTCCATTGATTTTTAGAGAGTGGAAGGGAGGAGGAGAGAGACAGAAAGAGAGAGAAACATTGATGTGAGAGAGACACATTGGTTGCCTCCCGCACGGGACCCAACCAGAGTGGGGATAGCGCCTGCAACAGAGGTATGTGCCCATGACTGGAATCAACCCAGGATCCTTTAGTCCTCAGGCCAACACTCTAACTACTGACCCAAACCAGCTAGGGCTCGCTTCCCATAAAAAATAAATAAATAAATAAATAAATAAATAAATAAATAAATAAATAAATAAAAAATTAAAATACGCCCCCTAGTGATACTACAGAGTGGGAGTTCTGCAGCCAAATCTGGAAATAAAAGTTAAGATGCTGACTGTATAAAGTGGTAAAAATCATAACTTTCTTAGAATTAGGGTCACATAAAGGGTATTCAACCATTAAATCAATGGGAGGCATGAAGAAGGTGTTCAGACTTAGTTTTTCACAATCACCACTTTCGGCTTTATCCTTTGGTATGTGGTAATCATGTCGGAAATAAAGGCAAATCTGTTATATAATGTGATTTCTCTCTTTTTTAAATTTATATAGTGTAATTTTCCATCCAAATCAGAGATATTAATAATGAGAAATATTTGTAACTCAACTAATATTTACTTTAGGATAAATCATCAATGTATTGAGTACTTATTATTTGTTATGCATCTCCCAGGAAAATGAATGGCATTATACCAGTAGATACTTATGTCCAAGGAAGTACTTGTTTAAGGAAGCAAATGTCTTTCTCTTAAATTTCAGTCGAGTAGAAGTCATCCCCAATTGAAGTGTGTTGAGCACTGAGAAGGCAGTGTGCTGTGTGAGGAGTACTTGACGTTAAGACACTTCCAGATTGATTCCTGGGGGCTGAGGTGTGCTCATTTACTGATGGAGAGACCTTGGTTTCTTCTTTTCTCTGAGTTCAAGCCTCCTAATCTAAACTGGGAATAATAGCACTTACATTATAGGATTGTTAGGAAGACTAGAGGCAATGAATGGGGAGGGCACAATGCTTGGAGCAGAGTTGTGTTCAGTAAAGGGTAATTGTTACTGGTTTTCTAAATCTTCTACTTGCAATTCAGAACACATTTTACTTGGGATGTATAGAAAAATTTCCATCAAGAAACTTCATGTAGTTATAAAGTTTTCTCTCCAGATGGTGCCCCTTTGCAGTTACTCCTCCATCTTGATCCAAGGCAATCAATATGATTTGCTTTTTGTCATTATAGATTGGTTTTTCCAGTTCTAGAATGTAGATATATGTGTTCGTATCTCTTGGATAAATGTCTAAGAATAGAATGCTAGGTCATATGGTGAGTGTATATGTGTGTGTGTATATACATATATTTATTGTTTTTTACAGTTTTATTTAGGTATAATTGATACCCAATACACTGCACATATTTAAACTGTACAATTTGATGAATTTTGACATATGTATATACCCATAAAGCCATCATAACAATTAAGATAATGAACATATATATCACCCCCAAAAGTAACTATGTGTCCTTTTAGAATATTCTCTCCCCTTTTTCTGATCATTTCTCTCACTTCAGGCAACCACTGACTTGCTTTCTGTCACTATAGATTAGTTTACAATTTCTAGAATATTATAGAAGTGAATCATACAATAGTTCCTCTTTTGTCTGGCTTTTATTTTTCTAAACAATTATTTTTTATTTTTATTTTTATTTCAGAGAGGAAGGGACAGGGAGAGAGAGATGGAGACATCAGTGATGACAGAGAATCATTGATCGCCTCCTGCACGCCCCCTACTGGGGAATCGAGCCCGCACCCCTGGCCTTGACCGGAATCAAACCCGGGACTCTTCAGTCTGCAGGCCAACACTGAGCCAAACCAGCCAGGGTTGTCTGGCTTTGTTACTCAATGTAATTATTTTGAAGTTCATTCATGATGCTGCATGTATCAATAATTTATTGCTTTTATTGTTGATAATTATTTCATTTTAAGGCTATAATATGTTTTGCATATTCATTGATCATTTAATAGACATTTGGATAATTTCCAGTTTTTGGCTATTATAGACTATAACCATTCATGTATAAATCTTTGTGTGGACATGTGCTTTCCATCCCTCTCTGGTAAACATCAAGGAGTGGAATGTCTGGGTCATATAGTAGGTATATGTTTATATTTTTAAGGAACTGCTAAATTGTTTCCTAATTGATTGTACAGTTTTACATTTTCACCAGCCGTATGTGAGAGACAGTTGCTCCATATACTCGCTGATACTTGGTATGATCAGTCTTTTTAAGCCATTCTAGTGGTATTTCTAGTGGTCTAGTGTACTGGTGTTTCATTGTATTTGTAACTGAACTTTCCAGATGACCAATGGATGTTGAGCATCTTTACGTGTGTTTATGAGCCAGCCATATAGCTTTTTTGGTGGAATAGTTTGCCCATTTGTTGGATATTGGCTTTGCGAGTATTTTCTCCTAGTCTGTGGCTTGCCTTTTATTTTTACAAGACCATATTTTAAAGAGCAAAGGTTTTTTTTTTTTGCTTTGCTGTAGTCAAATTTTGGTGAGGTCTAATTTATTGTATTTTTTTCTTTATAGTTAGTATGTTCTTTGTTATATTTAAGAATTTTTTTGCCAAAACCTAGGTCATTAAGATTTTTGTCCCTGTTTTCTTTTAGAAGTTTTAAGTCTTAGCTCTTAATTTTAGGTCTGTAATTCATTTCCAGTTAAATTTTGTGTATAGTGTAAGGCAGTGGTCGGCAAACTCATTAGTTAACAGAGCCAAATATCAACAGTACAACGATTGAAATTTCTTTTGAGATCCAAATTTTTTAAACTTAAACTATATAGGTAGGTACATTGTTATTAACTTAATTAGGGTACTCCTAAGGCTTAGGAAGAGCCACACTAAAGGGGCCAAAGAGCTGCATGTGGCTCG
>NW_005353379.1:59756-65917 GCF_000412655.1 Myotis brandtii
GTACATGCGCGCCCGCACGTGGTATTTTGTGGAAGAGCCACACTCAAGGGGCCAAAGAGCTGCATGTGGCTCACTAGCTGCAGTTTGCCAACCACTGGTGTAAGGTAAGGGTTGAGGTCCACCCCCCGCCCCCCAATATGGCTATATTGTGCAATAGAACTTTGCTATTGTAAAAACCAGGGGACCTGGCATCTGTCTCTGTGATTACATTCAAGTCACTTAAGTATTTCAGGCACTGTTTCCTTCTCTTCCCTCCATCCTATGTAATAAAAGGGTAATATGCAAATTGACCCTAATGGCAGAACAACCAGAATGACTGCTCGACCAGTCACTATGAGGTGCACTGACCACCTCTTGATCCCTTTCTCGGACCGGCAGGCTCCAATTGCCTGATGGCGAACAAGGAACCGGGGGTGGGTGGCAGGGACACGGGTGGCTCCAGACCAAGGCCCCTGCCCTGCTGGTTGCCCCACACACAGAGGGCGACCTGTGGCGGGGGTGGGGCTGGCAAGCAGGTGGGAATGGCCGACCTCTCAGTTCTTCCCCCCAGCCAGCAGGCTCCGATTGCCTGATGACGAATGAGGAACTGGGGGTGGGTGGTGGCAGGGGGGCAGGGCCGGCTGCGGGCAGCTGGGGAAGATGGCCCTGATCGCAGGCCAGGCCTAGGAACCATACCCACGCACGAATTTCATGTGCTGGGCCTCTAGTATGACATAATGGGTTGGGCCCAATAGAAATTAAGTTTCCATGTTGCTTTAGCAGGCTATTCTCAATTCTAAGAAAAGAAAAGATGTTGAACCCCAGTTTCTTATTTCATCCACTAAGGAGGTGCTAGTAGACATCCCTGAACAGCAGAAACTCCTTGGATAGTGAAGAGTTTCAGATTTATTGATCTATTCAAAGAACCAGCTTTTGGTTTCATTATGTTTCTCTAATGATTTTTGTTTTAACATGTATTATTTTCTTTCTTCTGCTTACCTTGCATTTAATTTTCTTTTCTCTAGTTTTTTAAGGTAGAAGCTTAGGTTATTGATTTTAGATCTTTCTTCTGTTCTAATTTATACATTATAATGCTGTAAATTTCCCTCTAGGTAAATTTCCCTCTAGGTAAAGCAGTACCTCTAGGTACTGCTTTAGCTGCATCTCACAAATTTTGACATGTTAAACCTTCATTATCATTTAATTGAAAAACATTTAAAAATTTATCTAGAGACTTCTTTGACTTATGAGTCATTTAGAAGTGTTTTAATTTCCAAATATTTGGGAATTTTCCAGATTTTTGTTACTGATCCTTAGTTCCATTATGGTTTGAGAATGTGCTTTGCCTGATTTCTGTGACTTCCTCCTTCTTCCTTATTGCAGCTCTGATTTCATTTCTTACTATTACCTTCTTCTCTTGGTGTATATTCCAGCCATCCTTGCCGCTCATTAAGCATACCAAGTACACATCTATCTCAGGGCTTATAAATGTATTGTTCCTTCTGCTTTTAATGTTTCCTCAGATACTTACATTGCTAGCTCTGTTATTTCTTTCAGATCTTTACTCAGATAAGCAGGGTTGCCTGCTTATCTCTCATAAAGGGCACCACCATCTACTTAATGTCACAGCTTAAAAACCTGGGAGTATCCTCAATTTTTCCTGTTCCTCATATCTCTGATATTTAAATAGATTAAGTCCTTCTTTTACAAAATAGAATAATTCACAGGGTTTCTGTAAACATTAAAAAACCCCACATTTGTTTAGTCAAGTCGGTTTTCAAATTTTTGATTGGCAGAAACCTGCTGGAGGGTCAACATTCTAGTGTTTTCACTGGAAAACACTAATTTCTTTTGGTTCACTAGTGGGCAAGTAGATGTGCCTCCTTATTTTTCTTCAGGAAAATATTTCTTACTTTTCTAAGATAGCACATATTTTATTTTTTCAGCTCTAGTCTATTATTAAGGAACATATATTATAATTAGTCTATAGACTAATTTCATATTCTTATTAGTCAGTGAGAGCTATATAACATGTTTCTTAAAAAAAATTTGTTGCTAAGAAACATGGAGCACAGCCACTAAAAGCTGTGTGACCTTGGTAACATCATTCAGCTTCTCTGTATTGTCCGTGAAGTGAGGGAGATGTACTAGTCATGCTGTTAGGATTCTTCCTTGCACCCGTGACTCTAAACTTAACTCCCTACTCACCCCAGTTATCAACTTGACTCAGATGGTTAGTGCATTCATTTCTTGATGCCTTCAAAAAGATTTCCTTGTCTCTAGTTAAAACCCCCCACAAAAACACTCAGGGTATACTAGTCAGCTGTGGTTCTTTTGACTAGTATTTTCTAAAAAAATATTAATGTTCAATATTTTGCATGATAAACATGTCCTTTTTGGCTTGTGCAGGTAATTAGTGTATAAATAAGAATAGAATGGTTTGTTATTCTTCATGATTCCCACATAAATAAATAGCACATGGACCTAGTCTTGTGGACAACATGTTAAAATATTTGTATAAGCCCTAGCTGGTTTGGCTCAGTCGATAGAGCGTTGGCCTGCAGACAGAAGGGTCCCAGGTTAGATTCCGGTCAAGGGCACATGCCTGGGTTGTGGGCTCAATCCCTAGTAGGGGGCGTGCAGGAGACAGCCAATCAATGGTTCTCTCTCATCATTGATGTTTCTATCTTTCTCTCCTCTCCCTTTCTCTCTGAAATCAATAAAATAAAAAAAAGTTACTTAAAAAAAATACATATATATCTTACCTAAATTTTCATATAATATATATAATTATATGCTCATATGAGTTAATTTACACTAGTTACTTATGTATCAATATTTACTCATTGAATTATATACAGTATAATTAAGCATTGTTTTTCCTTAGACTATTTTGTTTTTCAAGACAACTAGAAGATTGGTAATTCATATATTACAAAAGGAAATGATATAGATGTCATTTTAGATGTCTAAAATAGTTCTTGTATTATAAGGAACATCATGGGAAACTTGACTTCATTTCTTTCTCTTAATGAAGAAAATATATGTTTGAACTTATTTTAAATTAATTGTTATTTAGGAACCCATGAGCCATTTTATAGGATCAATAGGTTCTTTTTTATTTATTTATTTTTTAAATTAGATTTTGCTTTGTGAAGATAGTGTCCTAACTCTGACAAGCACTAGCTGGTTGACCTTGAGCAACTTCCATAATCTCTAGATGTTGGTTTCTTCATTGCCACAATGTGAGGACGTGAATTATATTTCTAAGGCCCTCTTTAACTCCAACATTCCATTATATCCTATCCTTAGCATTAGAGAAAAGGAATTGACATTTCACACAGCTTTCACAAGATTGATTTTTGCTTGACTGATGAACACTTCGATTTTATAATTGATTTGTTTGTATTATATTTCTTCTGATTCAGTGACTCAGTTACAACATCAGTCATGAACAGTGAGGAGCCCTGTACATTGTTAGGGACGCTGCTTCTGAGTCAGATGTTCCACTCCTAGATGTCAGTGTTGTCTCGTGGTTAATTTCCATGTCTGCAGCCAGAGCTGTGGGCTTTTCCCCCGACCTCTGGCCAGGACTGCCTCTGGGTGGTGTCAGCATGATGCCTCTCTCAGCTTGTCTCACTGGCTCTTCAAACTTAGTGTGCCTGAAATGGAATTCATAATTTTAAATCTAAGTATGTCTTCGCTTGTTATTGAAGCCTGAATATCCTTTAATTAAGCTAATTAATTTTTTAATCCTCACTTGAGGATATTCTGAGAGAGAGAGAGAGAGAGAGAGAGAGAGAGAGAGAAACATTGAAGTGAGAGAGAAACATAGGTGGGTTGCCTTCTGTACCTTCCCCAAACGAGGATGGAACCTGAAACCCAGGCACGTGCCCTGACTGGGAATGCGACCAGCACCCGTCAGTGCACAGGGCGACTCTCCCACCAACGGAGCCACTGTGGCTGGGCCTGACCACCCTTTTAAACGACATTGGAGGGAAGGCTGGGAACACTTTTGTACTGTTCTTTCTTCTTTCAGAACTTATTTTTGTATCAAGTCCTATTGATTTATTTCTGCAAAGAGCCATTTCTTCCTTTCTGTTCTAATTCAGATACACAGAAACAGAGTGCTTTCTCTCTATTATTTTCTTCCTACTTTCAGAGCTCAGTGACTGGCAATGCATAAGAGTTCAGAAATCCTTTGTCAAATGATTGAATAAATCCCATCTAGCATGGGATGCTTGAACACACTGTTCCTTCTACACTTTGTTCTCACTGATCCTACTGATTTTTCAGATCTCAACTCTTCAGAGAAGCCCTCCCTTCACCTCCAAAGTAGGTGATGTTCTTGATAGTGCTGTGTACTGTTCCTTTATAGGTATTTGCACACTTAGGATGATGTAATAAACCTTAATTTTTTTTTTAATTTTAGAGAGATAGGAAGGGAGAGAGAGAGAGAGAGAGAGAGAGCGAGAGAGAGAGAAACATTGATTTGGTGTTCCACTTATTTATGCATTCATTGGTTGATTCTTGTATGTGCCGTGACCAGGGATCAAACCAACAACCTTGGCGCATCGGGAAGATACTCTAAGTTACCTGGCCAGGGCCTTAGTTGATTTTTGTTGTTCAATATGTGTCTCTTCTGACGTGAAACCCTCCTAGGGTAAGGTCATGTCTATATGTACCACCATATCCCTGCTCAGGGCTTAGTTCAGTGCCCAATATGTAATTTGTTGTCTGACAAATTCTATGGCGAGGCATAAAGCATTATTAGATTGTATTGGAGAGTCTAAAACCAGTGCCTAACAAACAGCAGGTCCTGAACATATACTCCCTGAATTATTGAACATCTCAGTCCACCTGTCCTCTATAGCTTAAGTACTTGGGTCTCATCCACTTCCTATCATAGCTATTTATCATCCTTTCTTCCTGCGGGTTCCAGGGACTTGGCCTCATTTTATCTCTTTTATGCAGCTGCCAGTTACTTATTCTCTTCCCTCTCCTGGCTCCTCGCTTGCTGGGTTAGCTGCTATGCAACCCGGTCTTCTTAGCTAACCCTTTCCCTTGCTATGTTCTATATTTATATATTTTTAAAAAGTATTTTTAAAATGATGTTTTCTGCCACTTGTTAATGGGGAAATAGAAAGGCCAATTAAAAAAAATAATGGGAGAGGTAACAATGTTTCCAGAAACCTTTTAAATTTGTATAGTTATTCCTGAACTCGTAATTTACATGCCTTTCAATATTCCTACTATAGGTCATATATTTAGGGCAGGCCTTAGTAATATTTCCTTTTACTCTGCAAAATACTGTAGGACAATGATTTTCAAAATTTTTTCCCCCCATGACTCACAGTAAGGAATACATTTTAAATTGTGACCTAAATATAAACACACGTGGTTGTGTATATATGCAAATAATGTATAATTGATACTAAGTGTTAAGAATGATCCTCCTAAGTATAATAAATTAAAAACTTGGAAGTTAACAAATGTAATCTTAATATTGAAATAGAATAAGGAAAAATTCCAAATTAAAAAAAAATAAGGGAAGATTTACTAATTCAACAGGTGTGTCTGCCCCTTAACAAGTTCATTCCACTCCAGAAGAAGCAAGGATAATGTTTACCATGTACACTGTTGTGAGATTTGCTGTGGAGTGTGAGGGAGGAAGGAAAGGGTAATGTAATTCTAAGTTGTGTACCTGGAGAATCAGAGGGCTGTTTCTATCTCTGTTGGTAAAAAGAGGGGGCGGGGAATGAGCTCAGTTCTTGATATAGGAAATTGAAGAGCCATTCAAAGGGAAACGCCCTCTGTATAGCTGGTGACACTGCTTTAGTGAAGAGAGGTGTTTGCCTCTTCTTCTCAATGAACATGACATTGGGAGAGTAAAAGATATGTAGTGGAAGTTATTCGTAAAGGAATTTATTTTAACGTGAATATTACTAAGTAATTTATGTGCAAATTTTTCTCTTAGAAAAATTATCAACGTAGAGACATTTTTAGGCTGACAGCTCAGCCACTTCTTATGATAGGACTATGATCCTAGGTGGTACGGTGCTGCTCGGTCATGAATTTAGAAATCACAGGCTGGAATCCTGTCTCTCATCGTTAGTAGTTGAATGACTTCGGGTAAATCACTTTCTTTTTCTGGGATTGTTTCTTCAACTGTCAAGTAAGGA
>NW_005353379.1:65936-81663 GCF_000412655.1 Myotis brandtii
TGAATTTGAAAATATGTATGAAGTGCCTTGCTTGGCACAGAATGACACTTAAATCTTAATTTTTCTTTTATTCTTTCTTTGGTGCTATGAAACAATATATTTTGTTACTCTCTGATTCTAAGTATGATGACTACAAGCAGAGTTGAATGGTTCTCTAACTATGTAAACATTTGAGGTGATATTTTGAAGATTTAACATTATTAAGGATTTAATTTTGTAGTAATGAAAATGTGCCACATTTGAAAAATTACGTTATTGATTGATATCAGTATTCTCTGCTTTATATTCTTGAGTCATCTTTGTCTTAAAAGAAAGTTTTGTCTTTCTTGGAAGTTTAATTCTCTAAGCTAATCACTTAATTTTGTTCTATCATGAAAACAAACTATTTAATAATTTACTTTGAGTACAGAAATATCAACTATTTAAATATCAACTATTAAATATCAACTATTTAAAGTTTAGTTTTCATTGCAAACTCAAAGCAAGGCCTCTGTGGCATCTGCTTCATCGTTTAAATTCAAGCAGTGTCAGCTACTTATGTGCTATATTTTGGATTTTGAAATGAGAGCTGCTAGGATTGGGATCGCAGGCTCTGCATATATAATCATTTCAGATTCTGCACAGAGTCGAACAGTAGCAGAGCTAGAATTCTCACGTTAATTTCTCTAATAGTGACGATGCTATGGTGTCATTTCTGGGTAGCATATGCTCCTTCCCCTCTCCTTTTTCTTACTGGTTTAGGATTAAATAAAGCATGAAGGTTGTCTGGCTAGGAAAAGAGAAGGACTTTTTGCTCTATAGTCAGGATTCTTATGTGCAAATCTGTTTTTCTCCTTAGATTTTGAGCTCCTAGAACAGCGGTTCTCAACCTGTGGGTTGTGACCCCTTTGGGGGTCGAATGATTACATATATAATTACATATTGTTTTTGTGATTAATCACTATGCTTTAATTATGTTCAATTTGTAACAATGAAATTGGGGGTCACCACAACATGAGGAACTGTATTAAAGGGGCGCGGCATTAGGAAGGTTGAGAACCACTGTCCTAGAAGGTTGAAGCAAGGTACATACAAGAATAGAGAAAGACAATATTGTCAGTATCTAGATCTGTTCTAACATACAGCTTATTCTTTTTTGTGGGGAAGGACATGGGTTTCATAGACTAGTACAGATAGCCGCATTTTTAGAGACCCAAAATAATATTTCTGTAAGTTCTTTAGGCAATATGATATACCAAGAATTTCTGGTCCTTTTCTTGATTTCTCACAAATTCGTTATTATTTTGTTTACTTCCAGCATCATTGAGAACCAGCTTTCTTAAAAAAATTATGTTTTTAAAAGCATTAAGCAACGTAGTTATACATTTTCCTCTAGTAGTGCTACATAGCTTAGGATCAGGAGTGGGATGGAAAAAGCAGATGGATGGATTTGGTATTGGCTGGGTGCATAGGTTGGAAGAGAGGCAGTGTTGTGTAATGGTTTGTGCATGGGTTTTGGAGTTGTACAGGCTGCGTGCGTAACTTTGGGCAAGTACCTTCATCTCTTCAAGCCCTAATTTTCTCATCTATAAAATGGAGCTAATAATAATATTTAATCTATTTCATAAAATTATTGTGAGAATTTAAAAAGATGACTGCAAGTAAGGTGCTTATTAGCATTATGCCTAGTAATAGTATATTTGATACTATTTTTATTTTTAGGAGAATTGAAGAAACAAGGTCATTAGTAGGGACTGAAGTAATAGTCAGGGAGGTTCAGGCTGGCAAGTAAGAAAGTAAAAACTAGGAGGAGTATTAGAAACTAGAGAATCAGAAGAAATTGAGGGATTAGGAGTGTGACAAGAATAACAAATGCATTTAGCAATGGAAAAATAGATAAGAGTTTATGGGCAGCAAATAAGATCAGAGTTTAAGATTCTAGAAATGGAACATTTCCAGGTAATGATTGATCCAACTTTTGAAAATGGTTGTTGATGTGGAGACAAATTGAATTTAAATAAAATATTTATGGAACATTTTCTGTGTGCTAGATCCTGTGCTAAGCATTGGAGAATGTAAAATTTGGATGAAACATTGTTGGATTAGAGGGGGTCAAAAAGTAGCTGTAAGTCATTCCCGTCACTGATGAAGTTACCATGACAGTGGCAGGAGCTGGGATGACAATGAAGACTACAAAGTTTTTTATTACCATAAAAAATGCTTGAGTGAGTTGACTTTTTTTTTTTTTTTGGTTTAAGATATTACTATAAATGGCTCTTTAAAATAGGCGCCTCTCCCAATGGGAATAAAATAATTAGTGACATTAATTTAGAATTTAAAAGATTGCTGTCCTAAATTCGTTTATCTAACTAGTCTTTTTTTCCCCTTCCTCTTGCCTTTTTGGTCACTAGTGCACAGATTAGATACTTACCCCAGTTATTTTTAGTTTTAGAGGAATGGTTTGCTGAGTGGGCTTGTGTCTTTTTGTTCCTGAGTATATATCTTAGAAAAGGAACATGTCCCAAAGAAAGCAGAATCAGGGCAAAAAGGAGCAGCTCAGGGTGTAGCCAGGATGCTTATTCCTAGTGCCTTTCAGTTGAAAGTTGTAGGTTTTGAAGTCTAAAAAGCTTATTTTATAAAAATCTATAATAATAAAAGCATAATATGCTAATTAGACCGGACAGCCAAACAACCTTCTGGATGTCCTTCCAGATGAAGCCATGGTGGTGGGGGCTGAGGCAAAGGCTGTTAGGGGTGATCAGGCAGGCAGATGAGCAGTTAGGGGCGATTGGTCAGGCAGGCAGAGTGGTTAGGGGCGATGAGGCAGGCAGGCAGAGGTTGTTAGAGGTGATCAGGCAGTCAGGCAAGTGGTTGTTAGGGGTGATCAGGCAGTCAGGCAAGTGGTTAGGGGCAATCAGGCAAGCAGGCAGAAGGGTTAGGGGCGATCAGGCAGGCAGGCAGGCAGGCAGAGGGGTTAGGGGCAATCAGGCAGGCAGTCAGAGGGGTTAGGGGTGATTAGGCAGGCAGGCGAATGGTTAGGGGCAATGAGGCAGGCAGGCAAGTGGTTAGGAGCCAGCGGTCCCAGATTGCGAGAGGGTGCAGACTGAGCTGAGGACACCCCCTCCCAGCATGAATTTCATGCACCGGGCCTCTAGTCTATAATAATAAAAGCATAATATGCTAATTAGACTGGACATCCTTCCAGATGACCTTCCGGACAAAGCCAGGGCTGCAGCCACAGGATCAAGGAAGCTGCTGCGGCTGCGAGGGAGGGATCCAGGCAGCCGCGTTGGCTGTGAAGGCCTACTCTTGCACGAATTTCGTGCATCGGGCCTCTAGTAAAAAATAAAATAACATACTATATAAATAAAATATTGATTAAACATTTACTTTAAAATTACATGTACCATATCAAATAGCAATAACATGAATTTTATACTGTTGACCTAAACCAATACTGATTGTTTTGGGGTTTCTTCCATTCAATGGTTGGTGGCATAGATTCACACATACTTGGTTTATTTATACTGATTGGGACCAAAGTCAGCAGGAGATAACAGCAGGTACACAGCACCCAAGAAATGACCAGGTGCACACCAGGGATATCTTGCACGCTTGGTGCCCTACTTTCATGTACAGCCAAGTCTACTCTTTTTTCTGATAAACAACCCTGTCCCCAGCTCCTCCTCACGCTTTCCTCTAGTGTGCATTTACTAATATGTCGACTGTGCTGTTCCACCTCTGATAGCTAGATTTTGCCATATCACTTTTAACATCATCATTATGAAGAGGAGCCCTGTTGCCAGAACAAAGCGAAGTAGTGAATGCATGTAGTTGACGCCAGATGGGTCTTCTGCAATTTTAAAGAAAAGCTTTTTATATCTCTGCCTTTGCTACCAGTCTTGATGTGCCTTCTGTAAATCCTTGGTTATAAGACTTCTGTTCAACTAGTCTTCAGTTGGTTATTCAGGTTGAATGTTCTATAATTTAATTCCAGTGTTGTTCTGGGAGGCAGTGAGTGTAATTTTCACCTACTCTGCTGCCATCTTGGATCTTCCTAGATTGTATTTGTTTTTTTTAAATATATTTTTTATTAATTTTTTACAGAGAGGAAGGGAGAGAGAAATAGAGAGTTAGAAACATCGATGAGTGAGAGAAACATCCATCAGCTGCTTCCTGCACACCTCCTACTGGGGATGTGCCCGCAACCCAGGCACATGCCCTTGACCAGAATCGAACCCGGGACCCTTCAGTCCGCAGGCCGACGCTCTATCCACTGAGCCAAACCGGTTTCGGCCTAGATTGTATTTGTTGATAGAGATTATAGTGATTGCAATTTAGACTCATTTTATTTTTTCAAGTTCTGTTTATGGTAAGCATTGTCACTTATCAGTTGTTAGTTGCTTTTCTAATATCTTATTATTGTTAGTAAAGTTTAATGACAATCTGATTTTGTTTCTATTACAAGTAAATTGCTCACTTTGCTTGGATGCCCAAAGGATTTTTCTTTTCCTTTAAAGTCCAATAATATATCTCAATTCTGTTGGATTGATTTTCTAAGGTATATGGTGTGCTCTTTTGAATCTTTTTTTTTTTTATTTCAAGAAAGGGTTTTTAATAACATTTTTTAAAAGCTTCCTTTGCGTCAATGAAGGAAAAATACCACATGATCTCACTCATTTATGGATAATAAAGACCATTATAAACTTATGAACAAAAATAGATACAGAGGCAGAGCAGCCTCGAACAGACTGTCAAACTACAGTGGGAAGGTCGGGGGGCAGGAGGGAAGGGTAAGAGATCAACCGATGGACTTGTATGCATGCATATAAGCATAACCAATGGACATAAGACACTGGGGGGTAGGGGAGGCCAGGGGATTGTCAAGGGCGGGAAAAAAAGGAGACATATGTAATACTCTTTGTAATACTTTAAGCAATAAAACAATTAAAAAAAAAAGCTTCCTTTGCTTAGGTTTTCTTTTTTAGGGACTTATATTAAAAGTATATTGGACCTTTTTTACCTGTCTTATATATCACTTTCTCAAATCCTATTTGATCTTGTATCCTGCCACACTGCTAGACTCACTTATTAGTTGTACTGGCTATCTTGTACTTTACAGCTTAATTTCTTCCTTTTCAATCCATAAGCTTCTTATTTCTTTTTATTACCTATTGCACTTGCTCAAACCTCCAACACAGTGTTGAATATGAGCAGAAATGTGAACATCCTTGTCCTGTTCATGATTAGGGAGGAAGCATTAATTCTTTCACTGTTAAGTATGATGTTAGCTCTAAGTTTTTCATAGATGCCCTTTATCTGGTTGAAGAAGTTTCTTTCTACTTCTAGTTTGCTGATAGTTTTAAATTATAAGTGAATGTTGGATTTGTCAGATTTCTGTGTTTGTTGAGATGTTCATATGTATTTTTTTAAAGTCTGTCACATTGACTGATTTTTTAAAAATTAAACTCTATTTTGAGATAATTGTAGATTCACATACAGTTGTAAAAAATAATACAGATGCCAATGTTCTCTTTAACCTGTTTCCCCTTACAGTAAAATTTTGAAAAACTAAAGTACAATATTACAGCCTGTATATTGACATTGATACAATCAAGACAGTTAAGATTTTCATTATGCAGGTTACACTATTATAGTCACACTAGAGGTCCGGTGGCAGAAAATTCATGCACTGGAGGGGGTCCCTCAGCCCGGCCTGCCCCCTCTCATAGTCCAGGAGCTCTCAGGGGCGGGAGGCAACCCCCCATCACCCCTCTGCTGCTGCCACTGCCGGCAGCACAAGCCTCGGCCGGCCCTGGTTACCTGAGCCTCAGGCCGGCCCTGGGTGGCTATGGGGCTGAGGGGACGAGGGGACTCCCGAGGCAGGCATGCGGAGCGAGCGGGCCTGGCCTTGCCGTGCATCTGCTGCCCCGGCGGGGCTGAGGGGACTGAGTGCCGCCATCTTGTGGCTGTGGGCGCCGCCATCTTTGAGGGCTGGGCAGTCAATTAGCATATTCCCTCCTTATTGGCTGTGGGTGCCGCCATCTTTGAGGGCTGGGCAGTCAATTAGCATATTCCCTCCTTATTGGCTGTGGGTGCCGCCATCTTTGAGTGTGGGGCAGTCAATTAGCATATTCCCTCCTTATTGGCTGTGGGCGCCGCCATCTTTGAGTGTGGGGCAGTCAATTAGCATATTCCCTCCTT
Source organism: Myotis brandtii (assembly GCF_000412655.1). Taxonomy (NCBI): domain Eukaryota; kingdom Metazoa; phylum Chordata; class Mammalia; order Chiroptera; family Vespertilionidae; genus Myotis; species Myotis brandtii. The sequence continues at coordinate 72,120 of NW_005353379.1, forward strand.
ATTGGCTGTGGGCGCCACCATCTTTGAGGGCTGGGCAGTCAATTAGCATATTCCCTCCTTATTGACTGTGGGCACCGCTATCTTTGAGGGCTGGGCAGTCAATTATCATATTCCCTCCTTATTGGCTGTGGGGGCCGCCATCTTTGAGGGTGGGGCATTCAATTAGCATATTCCCTCCTTATTGGCTGTGGGGGCCGCCATCTTTGAGGGTGGGGCATTCAATTAGCATATTCCCTCCTTATTGGCTGTGGGGGCCGCCATCTTTGAGGGTGGGGCATTCAATTAGCATATTCCCTCCTTATTGGCTGTGGGGGCCGCCATCTTTGAGGGTGGGGCATTCAATTAGCATATTCCCTCCTTATTGGCTGTGGGTGCCGCCATCTTTGAGGGCTGGGCAGTCAATTAGCATATTCCTTCCTTGTTGGCTGTGGGCGCCGCCATCTTTGAGGGTGGGGGAGTCAGTTAGCATATTCCCTCCATATTGGCTGTGGGTGCCGCCATCTTTGAGGGCAGGGCAGTCAATTAGCATATTCCCTCCTTATTAGATAGGATCTTTTTCCACATCCATCTCTAACCCCTGGAAACCACTGTCTTTTCCATTTGTATAATTTTGTCATTTCAAGAATGTTATGCAGAGGTGGGAACTTCACCCGGTGAGTCATCCATTTATTCATCCTTTAAAAAATATTGAGTTGATTTTTAGAGAGGAAGAGAGAGAGAGAGAGACAGAGAGAGAGAGAGAGAGAGATTGGCTGCCTCATGCACGCAGCCTGACTGAGGATCAAACCCACAACCTGGTATGTGGCCTGACCGGGAACATGCCACCTTTTGGTGTACAGGAAACGCTCCAACGAACTGAGCCACCTGGGCCAGAGCTTATTCATCTTTTTAAGAGACATTTACTGATCCTCTACTCTAGGCCAGAAATTGTCATATGAAACATTACCCCCCCCCTCTCTCTTTCTTTCTCTCTCTCTCTCTCTCTCTCTCTCTCAGTTCTTTAGTAGTGGATTTGTTTTCTGAAGCTGCTATAATACATTACCATAAACTAGATGGCTTAAAACAAAGACATTTATTCTCTCACATTCTGGAGGCCAGGGTTCTGAAATTAGTGTCACTGAGTCAAAACCCAGTTGTTAGCAGGGCTCTAGGGAGAGGCTGTCCTTTGCCTCTGCCAGCTTCTGTGGGTTGTCAGCATCCCTGACTTGTGGCTGCATCATTGCAGTCTCTGCTCTGTGGTCACACGGCCTTCTTTTCTGTGTCTTCTCCTCTGAGTGTCTCTTTTCATGCCTGTTACTGGGTTTATAGTCTACCTGGGTAAACAGAATGGTCTCTTCATCTCAAGGACCTTTTTCTTTTTTCTTAAAAAAAATATTTTATTGATTTTTTGCAGAGAGGAAGGGAGAGGGATAAGAGTTAGAAACATCGATGAGTGAGAGAAACATCCATCAGCTGCTTCCTGTACACCTCCTACTGGGGATGTGCCCGCAACCAAGGCACATGCCCTTGACCGGAATCGAACCTGGGACCCTTCAGTCCGCAGGCCAATGCTCTATCCACCGAGCCAAACCGGTTAGGGCTCAAGGTCCTTTTTCAAGTGAAGATGACATCATGGAATCTAGGCTTAGGGCAGAGACATATTTTATGGGGTGGGAAGGGCACCATTCAACCCACTACAACTAGTAATTTTATATGCAACTTTAATTTCCTTTTTTTGACCATCTTCCCATCTTGGCATGCGTCCCTTACTTCAGTCCCATTCCTTCTTGACTTTTGTCTTTTAAAGTATTCACTTAGGGCAGTGATGGCGAACCTTTTGAGCTCGGCGTGTCAGCATTTTGAAAAACCCTAACTTAACTCTGGTGCCGTGTCACATATAGAAATTTTTTGATATTTGCAACCAGAGTAAAACAAAGATTTATATTTTTGATATTTATTTTATATATTTAAATGCCATTTAACAAAGAAAAATCAACCAAAAAAATGAGTTCGAGTGTCACCTCTGACACAGGTGTCACAGGTTCGCCATCACTGACTTAGGGAGTGGTGACAGCAGTGGAATATTGTGCTGACTGGTGGTTCATAGCCTACCTTACTACAACAGGGCAAATGCCTTTCTTCATAGCTCTGCAGCTCTGCAGAATCTGCTTCTTATTAACAGAACTTATAAAACTGAAGCAAACAAATATAATACTTTAAAAACCATATTAAGATCTTAACATACATATAATAACAAATAGTTCCATTTGAAGAGCTAAGTTAAAATAATTTTAATTAAGATAAATAAATATGGCATCAGCAATTAGCATGTAAATTGGTATCAGAATAGCAGTGCCACATTTTCTAGCATCTTTTATATAGTATGTCAGGTACTTGGAAATCTTATGTCACTGAGTTTATTTTGATAAAACTTTTGTGATCTAATGAATAATATGTCAAAAAGGTAACTGTATAAATATACCCCACTGACCTTTAAGAATGTTGAGTATTTCTTTAAGAAGTTCTTGCAACTCACAGAGTTAGTCTAGGCCGGCCACAGGTAACTTCATTATAACAGAAGGAAGTTGTATGATTCTGTGTAGTTGGTTTTGTTGCTATTCCTGTTGTAGTGATTATTAATATTTTACCATGATGAAAACTTTCCATTTATAATTTTTAGACAGTACAGCAAATTGGTAGGTCATACGAAAAAAAAATGAGGTAGAATTTTAAAGTATTTAATAATAGTCTTAAAAACTTTTAAACTTAAAAGTTAATCTTGTTTTTAGCATGAGCTTAATATTTTCATGCACATGTTATAAGATTTACTTAATGAAATTTCTGTCCTGGTTTTATTTTTGTATTTAAGTAATGGTGTTTGAAAATTAAAACTTTGTCTAAGTCTTAGTGTTTGTCATTAAAAGCAGCCATTTTTCAAATTAATCTGCTTTTTATAGTCATAAACTAGGTATTCAGCTTACAATTACAAATTGTAAATTTGTCTTTTCTCTGTAAGTGCTGGTCAAGATATCCAGGGAACAAGTGTGATTGCAAATCTCCCGTTTTTGATGCGACAGAATCCTGCTGAGACACTTCGGAGAGTCTTGCCAAAAGTTAGAGTAAGTTGGTGCGAAATGAGTATTGAATTTGCCATTTTTTTTTCATTGTCAGGAGAAAACTTCAGAGCTTTTGATGGCTGATCTTTTGTACCTTAATCATTGAGTGGAGGAAGTATTATGATACACATTTTGTATTGTGATGAAAATATTTAGGGAAATTAGTTGATGGAAATGGAGAAATCCAGATCTTAGTTGAAATAAAGATTTCTTTAGTCATTTTCTGAGTAGAGACATTTTAATAAAGTTAGCTTTTCAGTATCTCATAAAAATTTTAGTTTTACAAAATCATAGCTATCTTTTAAATTTTATTTATTTATTATTGATAGTATTACAGATGTCCTCCATTTTTCTTCCCTTTGCCCCCCTCCACCCACTTCCTTTGCCCCCTTCTTTCCACATTATTATTTGTGTCTGTGGGCTATTCGTATATGCATATATATTACTTGGTTAATCTATATTATTTGGTATTCTGTTAAGTTAAATTTATATTAATAGTATTCAACAACATTGATAATATATAATTTCACTGAATTCTTAATAATGACCCTGTGGTGTGACTTCTAAAGAATCATCAAATAAAGATTGAATTGGGCCATCACAATTTTAGTTTTATATTCATTTTATTGCTTCCTAAATTCTTCAGAATTAGTTTTCCTGCTATAAACAAAAAATATTTGATCTATTAGAATATTCTTTCCTCTATTTAGTTATTTATGGATTATCCTATATAATAAAAGCCTAATATGCTAAGTGTTTGGTCAACGGGTCGGCCATTCAACCAATCAAAGTGTAATATGTTAATGATATGCTAAGGCCACTCAACTGCTTGCTATGATGTGCACTGACCACCAGGGGGCAGACGCTCCAATCAGTAGGTTAGCATGCTGCTGGGGTCCGGCTGATCGGGACTGAGTGAGACGGGCTGGACATGTGCTGGAGCCCTCCCATGGTCCCTTCCCACTGGCTAACCTCCCTCATCTCTCCCCAGCCCTGATCATGCACCGGTGGGGCCCCTCAGCTGGCCTGCGCCCTCTTGCAATCCAGGACCCCTCGGGGGATGTTGGAGAGCTGGTTTCGGCCTGATCCCGCAGGCCAGGCCGAGGGATCCCATGGTGCATGAATTCGTGCACCAGGCCTCTAGTTAATATATACTGTTAAATATGTAAGATTTATTATTCATTTGTACCTATGTGCAAAGTGCTGGTCTTAAGAACTTGAATGAACAAAACAGACAACAATCTGTGTCCTTAGGGAGCTTACCTATAATGGGGTCAGGGAGGTTACATACTAATGGGGATTATGTTTGCTAATAGTTTTGTATACGTTTCTTTGGCTTTCTGTTTGGTTGTAACTTTTCCCTAACTTTTAAATTAATTTATATGTGTTTAAAATACTGTAATTATTAGTGTGCCCTTGTGTTTTATTTTTAGGCATATATAGACATATATAGCATGGTTCCAATTACTATGATTTAAATTAGATGTAGGGATGTACCATGTTACATCCCTTTTTACAAGATACCTACCCTTCTATCCTGGCAGAATGAGGTTGTTTTTTTTTTTTTACTTGTTACAATGATGAATTGAGGTGTTTATTATGTTTATTTTAGCATTGCATGTGATTCAAAAGTGAATCAAGCCTTTTCATATCTATTTTCCCAGAATCATGCTATAATTTAAATGGAATTAAGTCTACACAGTTTAAGTTTAATTTTACATTCAACTTCAGTGATATTAACTGACCTATGCTTGTTAGCTTAACACCTGGAAGTGCCAGTTAAACAACATTAGAAGGAACAGGTAGTTAGGTCCTCTTGATTAAGAGTTATTCTAGCCCCGGCTGGGTGGCTTGGTAGGTTGGAGTGTTGTCCCATGCACCAAAAGGTTTAGGGTTTGATTCCTGGTCAGGGCACATACCTAGGTTGCAGGTTTAATGAGCATATGGGAGGAAACGGATTGATATTTCTCACACTAATGTTTCTCTCTCTCTCTTAAGAATAAAGTTATTCTATATTACATGAATTAGATTTAAAGCTAAATATATTGAGCATGCTATACACATACTGTGTTGAGCAGGCTAAATCTGGTCCACAGAGGGTATGAATGTCTAAAGTTTCATGAAATAAAAATAAAAAATGAAGGATAGAGAGTAGTGACCTTGAGGATTCTAAATTATTTTGAAAAAATCATTTTGGTAATGAGGTTACAATAAAGTTAATTAAATAACTCCCCCAATATTAATTTTATGGGAATATGTAAAGAATATTATATACTCATCTATAGAGTATATTTATACAAAGAATCAAATGTGTCTGCTGAAACTATATAACTGAGCTATAAAGATGACTTTAATAACCTTTTAAAGTAATAAAAATTAATCCATATTATAGAAAACTGAATAAATGGGTACTATAAAGAAAATGTATACTAATGAATATATACTAAGAAAATATTTGATGAAATAATTTCATTCATTTCTTGAGCTAATCAACATGCAGTCCTTTATTTAGGATTCTCATTTATCTTGCTCTGTACTAAAAAATACAAAAAGATGGAATTCAGTCCCAGATTAGATTCTATATCAAGTAGGCCTAAAAACTATATGGAAAACAATTGAACAATAGGCATAGGAGAGTATTTAATTGTGTGATTCTGACTATATCTAAAAATGCTGAAGAATTAAGCAACTGGATAAGACTTTATGGGGCAATAATAATGACTGTTAAAGAGGGTTTGCTATATAATGTAGGCAGCTAAACTTTTAAACAACCTCATGTCAAACCTATGTTATGTGCAACTCATTTTTAAATCATTGTATTAAGATATTGTTAAGAAGTATTTGTACTTATAGTAAGCACCGTCTTCAATTCTGCCTTACTTCTGGGAGTCGTTACTTTCAAGTGGTAAAATGACAAAAAAAATTACGCAGTGCCACTTTTTTCACTTTTGCCATGGGCATAATTTCTTTTTAAAAAAATATATTTTTATTGATTTCAGAGAGGAAGGGAGAAGGAGAGAGAGATAGAAACATCAATGATGAGAGAGGATCATTGATTGGCTGCCTCCTGCACACCCCACACTGGGGATAGAGCCCGCAACCTGGGCATGTGCCCTTGACCAGACTCGAACCTGGGACCCTTCAGTCCAGAGGCTGACGCCCTATCCACTGAGCAAAACCGGCCAGGGCTAATTTCTTAGTTAATCTTATAAAAGAGCAATCTTGTAATAGAAGTGAGTGTTTAATGATACTGGCATTTTGATTCATACGTAAATATTTACTGAGTGCCTTCCATGTGCTGGCACTTGTTCTGAGCACTGAGAAAATAGAGGTGAATAAAATAGAGAACTGGCTGTCAAGGAGGTTACAGTTCAGAATGGGAAACACACATAAAATAAGTAGGTGAGTGTAAATATCAGGAGGGAGTGACAGGGGGAACTTACTGTGCATTGGGAGGTCAAAGAAAGCCTTGTTGAGGAGCCCTTAAAACTGAAGAGCTAGGGGGAAGCAGACATTTGAAGAGTCAGGAATGAGTGATCCCGGCTGAGAGAGCAGTACATAGCCCCTAGGATGAAAGAGCTTGGGGGAATTGAAAGAGGCGTGTTTGGTTGGAACCCAGTGCTCTGGGTCCGGTGTGACTTTAAAAGACGTCAGAGTGATGGTCAGTGACAGAGCATGCAAGAGTTGTTCTTTCTCAGGACAGTGGAAAATCAGGAAGGCTTTAAGCAGAGCAGTGACTTGCCCATTCACATTTTACAGTGATCATTTTAATTGTGTGTAAAGTAGATTGGAATGGGAGCATTAGGAAACTATAGAACTGGCCTTCATATTTGATGGTGGCTTGGATCAGGAACAAGTCAAGCGTGTGGGCTCTTACCGTGTTTATTCAACACTACTAGACATTCTAAACAGTGCGATAAATCAACAAAAAGAAATGAAAGGGATCCACATTGCAGAGAAAGAAGAAAAACGGTCGTGTTTGGTTTTTTTTTTTTGGTCACATAACATTATCATTTATGATGGAATCTACAAAAGAAAAATACTAGCACTTGCTGAATATAGAAATGTTTCAGGATACAAGATCAATATACAAATCACGAAAACAAGCAATTGGAAATTGAACTTTCTCTTAACCTATCCCAATAGTGCTAAAGTATGTGATACTTAGAGATTAATCTGAAAAATGACATGCGAGATCTGTATACTGAAAACTATAGAACATTGCTGAGAGAAATAACATGAGACTAAGTAAATGGAAAGAGACACCATGTTCGTGGATCAGAGAACTCAATATTGTTAAGATACCAGTTCTTCCCATATCAATCTATATATTTAATGCAAAATAATAAAAATTCCAGTAGGTTAGTTTTATTTTTGGTAGGAAATTACAAGCTAATTCTAAAATTCATATGAAAATACAAAGGACCAAGAATAGCCAAAATAATTCTGAAAAAGAGAAACAAAGTTGGAGGACTTTTATTACCTGATTTTGAGACATTGTATACAGCTACAGCAATGAAGACCATGTGATATTGGTATAGAGACAAATCAATGGGACATATATAGAGAAAAAAAGCCCCTCTACATGTGCATTGCCAATTGATTTTAACACGGGCGCAAAGGCCTGTCCATGTACCGAGGACAGTTTTTTCAACAAATGGTGCTGGGCCAATTGGGAAAAAGTCTATACCTTGTACCACATACAAAAATGAACTCAAAATAGATTATAAACCTAAGAATTGAAAACCAAAATGATAAAAACTTGTAGAGAAAAATCTTTGTGACCTTGGATTAGGCAAAGTTTTTTTTACATTTGACATGAAAAGCATCATCCATAGAAGAAAATTTTAATAAATTTGGGCTCATGAAACTTAAAGCTTCTACTCTTCAGAAGACACTGTTAAGAGAATGAAAAGACAAGTGACAGAATGGGAGGAAATATTTATAAATCATATATCTGATAAGAACATGTGTTCAAAATACATAAAGAACTCTCAAACTCAATAATAAGAAAACAACCCAATTTTTAAAAACAAGCAAAAATTTGAACAGATACTTCACCAAAGACGATTTTTGGATGGCCAATAAGCATAAGAAAAGATGTTCAGCATGCTTAGTCATTAGATAAATGCAAATAAATCTCTACGCAATCTAGAATATCTGTGCTAAAAAAAAGTCTTTGCAGATGTTTTTTTTAATTTTGCTTCTGCCTAATCACCTCTCTGCTATCTCTCTAGGTCTCAAATTTCTTACATATTAGACCTTTCCATAGTATCTCTATGTCTTTTACCTTTTTTTTGTCATTTTCTCTTTGTGATTCATTCTGATTATTGATTTTGATTATTAGTTTTCTGGTCTAGAATTTTTGTTTAGCTCTTTAAAAAATCTGCCACATCCTTTCTTTTATGTCTTAGAATTTTCTGTTGAATTTTTCAATTGTATCTTTGAACCAGGTGTGCATCAGATACACCAATACCTGGAGCTCCTGTGGGTGCACTTCTATTTTCTGTTGTTTCTGCTGGTTCTGATTCATATTATCTCTTCATGTGCCTGGATAGTATTGATTGTGTGCTTGATCTTGAATTCAATACATTATTTGTGGAAATAGTTTGAGGCCCAGGGTGATATTTTTCTGTAGAAAGGAATATTTTATCTTCTGGCAGCTGCTTAACTGCACTAGCAATAAAGTCTCACTTAACCCATTTTAGGTGTCGGATGATTTGAAGCTGGGCTGTTCTCCCCGCAAAGGTCAGTTTGCTGATGGATTGCCCTTATCCTATCCCAGGGTCTTACCAGCGCTTCTTAGAGGCTGTTAAAAAAGGCAGTTAAGCTTTTGGCCACTAAGGAGCCTTTTCTAGAATCAGCAGATGGTCCCAGAGGAAAAAAAACAGGCCCCAAATTACATGCTAACCTTTCTGGAATTCTATTATTTGTTAGACGGGCAATCTTGCTAGCAATGGGCCATCTTGCTAGTAATGGGCAATCTTGCTAGTAATGGGCCATCTTGCTAGTAATGGGCCATCTTTTTAGTAATGGACGATCTTTCTAGTAATGGACGATCTTGCTAGTAATGGGCCATCTTGCTAGTAATGGGTAATCTAAGTTGGGTAATTTTTAAATTTTGGATGAGTAACCTTATTCATTTCCAGATGCCTTTATGCAGCTGATTTGTATATTTTTTCAAGCTTTTTATATTATCCTCATCAGGAGAACTGATCAGAATTATCTGCTCTGCCATTACTGAAAGAAGTTCCTTTTCCTTTTTATTTTTTCTTCTTGATTTAATATCAAAACAATATTAACCCAAAATGTTTCTGTACATACACCTGCACCCCTCCCCCATATCCTGTCATCATGCTTAACCTGAAGATTGTTTTCTTTTTTTTTTAAATTAAATCTTTATTTTTCATATTATTACAGTTGTTCCTCTTTTTTCCCCCCATAGCTCC
>NW_005353379.1:83499-102074 GCF_000412655.1 Myotis brandtii
GAACTGGAGTTCAGAGCAGTTGGGAGCTTGAGACTCCCTCCTGATTGAAAAAGACAACCGTGTCCTCAGTTGCCAGCCCTTTCCACGTGTGCCTCAGTACCTCTGCACTTTACTTCCGCACCTCCTCTGAGTCTCAGTGTGCTTTTCTCTTTCCTTCTAGTTGTAGAATTTCCACTCAGCCAGCCTTCCTGTGGTTCTGGATGATGTCCGTTTTGTCTTTTAGTTGTATTTTTGAAGTGGTTGTGCGAGGCAGCAATTTCTGGTGTTTACCTATGCCGCCATCTTGGTTTCCCCCCAGATTGTTTTCTAATGATGTGTTTGGAATAGTCCAAAACTTAGAATTAAATATTCTGCCGAACACTTATAATGCATCTTTTTATTTAAATTTTGAGTTCTTCAGCACTCTTATTTCGCTGAGGTCAAAGTGTGTTTCCAGTAGCAGATCTCCACTTTCTGCCCATGTTTTCTCTGAAGGCAATCTCATTCACACCCAAGGCTTTACGTATCATCCATACAAATTCTATCTATTAAATAAAAATTCTCTTATTTATATCAGACCTTTTCAGAGGGTCAGATCTGTAAATACAATTCCCTGTTTTAAATCTCTATTTGGATACCTCAAAGGCATCTCACAGTTAACAAGTCCAAATGGAGCTCCTGGGATTTCCCCTTGCCCCCTGGGCTTCCTCCAGTGACCCTTGTCCGAACCTGCTTCCTCCACTCTCCTCATGGGGAGCACTGTCGCTCATCTGGTTTTCAAGCCAGGATGTTGGGAGTCATCCAAGATACCATATCTTCCTTCACTACCCACATGTACAATCTTGTTTATTTTATATCTTAAATATTTCCTGAACCCATCCACCTCTCCCCAGCCACTGCCTCCACCCTAGTCCGAGCTGCTCTGAGGGTTTGCTCCCGTAAATGCAATAGCTTCTCAAGGGATCCTGGCCCACTCCACCCTCCCACACCCCCTCCCTCACTACTTCCTGACTCTTTTTATTCATTTTTATAACAGGCATGACATTTCAGAGCATTTAAGATGGATTATTTGAATATTCTTTTGCTCAACCCATCTAAGGCCCTGCAGTTTGGGTCCGTCTGTTTCACTAGCCTCAGCCCCTCCTCGGACTGTGCTCCTGGCACACTGACCTCCTTTCGGTTCCTGAATGTGCTACCATGCTCCTTACTTCTCCAGGCTGTGCACTCTTTCTTTCTTACTCTTCTTGCTTTCCTACCTCTCGATTCCTACTTTTGTCTAGTTGTTTCTCTCTTTTCTCTTTTTATTACTTCTCTATGATCCTCAGAAGAGATCAGGCCACTCATTAGAGGTTCTTATGCCATCTTGTACTTCTCATCCTTAGCTCTTGTCACTGTTGTAATTACAGTATTAACAGATACATTGCTAGTCCTGCTTGTGGCTAAGTCTCCAGCACCTAGCACAGTGCCTTGAATGTAAATAAATAAATATTTTTGAATATTTAAATATGTATAAGCAACAGGAATCCCTCAAAAATAGGGAAGCAAGTCTTTGACTTTGACCTTTATCCATTTCCCAGAGCACTTAGTTTAGTGCTGGTACTTAACATAGCTATAAATGAAGTTAAAATTATATTATCAGAATTAGATTTTCATTAGAGAAAGATTAGGATAGGAGGGAAATATCATTGAATGACTGCAAAGAAAGCCCTGTTTTCACTTGCTTATAGAAATTTGCCATACTTTATAATGCTCCCCATCCCAGAAAACAGTTTATAATTTTTTCTAAAACAATTTTAACTAATTAAATATAGCTACAATGGATCATTTGAAATGGTTACTTATGGCTATTATATCCAGTAAATAGACATTTCTTTGATATGCACATCTTTTATTTGAAGCATTTTAAATTACTGTTTACATTTTAAGCTAAAATTATGAAATTACATGATTCTACTTTATTATATGTAAAAATGACTTGACAGAGTAGTCTAGCTAGAAGTTCAGTTTCAAAGTCATTGTCATGAAATGTGTTTGTTTGGCGTTGTCATGATTTTGCACGGTGGATACTTCATTACACATTTACATAGTCATCTGATAGTTGTTACTGCTATTGGTATTTCCTTAATGGAAAGAGATCTTTGGAATATTCCTATTTGTACCTTCTCATGAACCTTGCGAGTCACTGAAATACAGATTTATAGAAGGGTAAAGCATAGCCCCTTTATTCCTGTTCACTGTCTCCACTTTATTTTCTCTCTGAGTTTGATTTTCATTAATGTTGACTAGTCTCCCCCCCACTTTTTTTAGTGGGGAACGTGGCAATTAGTGACAAGGAAAAGAATGAGCTATCGTAGTTAATTGTTAAAGGTGTCTTAGACTTGGCATGTTCCAATTATTCATATTTAACTCAGTTTTAAAGTCTTTCATTAATATTATCATTTTATAATGAAAAGTGCTGTTCACTGTTATTGCTACTAAAAATTCCCACATTTATGATCCTCAAATATTTTCTACGTCCTTGATCTTCAGTATTTTAATATTTAAATCCCTGTTATTTAATTTCAAAATAATCAGTGATGTTATTTCATATACAAAGATTCTTTATAATTTTAGGGCTCCTTTACTTTTAACCAGCACCATGTGATTACTAGTTAATTTAGCTTCCAAATGTGTGCATCTAAAATACTTGCTCTTTTTGAAATAAGCCAATGATTTATTTATTGCTTCTCTGTGTTGTGTATTATAAAGAGAAATCTCTTCTTGATGCATATAATGCGGGTTTATTAGAGACAGAGCATTTTCCTCTCTGCAAGGACTGCATTACATTACCTTATAAAATGCTTGCTTCCACCATTCATACTGCTAAAGAAGCAATTCAACACAGAAGTGGCTAGTATACTTCCCTTCCTGGAATCAGAATAGCTTTTGACATTTGGAAATGTATCATTAACTCATTTATAAATGGTCTCATTTCATTTTTGAGGATTCAAGTTGGAATGCCAGCCATACAGTAGCATTAGGAGGAAGGGTAACTGGCGCTAAGGCACGCACTTAAGCAATAGAGGAATTTACTTTTCAGTGTCTTCCAAGGTCCATGAGGATGCACACTTATTTACCCAGAGAGTATGGATCTCACTATGTTTGTCCAGAGGTGTGACTGGAGGAGAGTACTTATGGGTAAGTATCTAACTCTTACTGTGCTATGTTTCAGAAAGACGTGTAGAAGTCAGTGGGCTTTTAGCAGTGATACAGTCTCTTAGTCTGCTGGTTTCTTAACAGTGGACAGTCCCAAATGTTGAAGTCAGCACAAGAGAAAACCCAAATCCTGATAAGACTTGAGGATTTTTTTGAAAATTAAATGCAAAATAGTTGGGGCACATGTTGCTGCGGGAGTCAAGACTAAGTAACGCAGTAGGAAGATAAGAAGTTGGAGAGCTTCTCATGTCCTCTTTTGCATAACGTTTGCATACGTACAAAACCAGGACTTTAATGCCTTTTAAGAGGGTGCAAAATTACATCTCTTGGAACTTAAAGCAGCAGACACATGTGAACCGGAATGTACACTGTGGCCCTCACCGTTTCTTTTAATCTTTCTTCGCAAAGTACTTTATGTTTCTAAATAAAAGCTGTGTCTTCTGAAACCTGTGAGTGATGCATCCTGGCCACATAGAATCTTTTGAAAACGTTTTCCAAATCCAGGTTGTTAGTGAGGAGTTATGTTTGTTTTGGAAACAGTAAAACAAGGAGATACGGGAGGCCGATTTTAGAGACCAATTGCTGCTTCTGCTTCTGCTTTATGGTTTCTTCTCTTTTTCTTTCAGCCAAGAACTGTTAAGATCCACAATTGCCTGTTGGTTGAAAAGATTCGTAAAATAATATTTGTGCGTGCGATACAAAAGTTTAAAGCAAAACAAAACAAAATAAAAATCAGTCACCTGAGCCCTAGCCGGTTTGGCTCAGTGGATAGAGCGTCGGCCTGCGGACCCAAGGGTCCCGGGTTTGATTCCGGTCAAGGGCATGGACCTTGGTTGCAGTCTCCTCATCGGCCTGGGCCCTGGTCAGGGCTCTGCAGGAGGCAACCAATCAATTTGTTTTTCTCACATTGATTGTTTCCTCTGTCTTTCACTCTCTCTTCCACTCTCCCTAAAAATCAATGGGAAAAAATATCCTCTGGAGTGGATTAAATAAATAAATAAATAAACAAACAAACAAACAAATAAATAAATAATCGGCCACCCTGATGTTTGATAGGCCTTCTGGGAATTACCGTACCTCATAAACATAGGCCAGAGTGACACTGCCAGAGCCCCCACGCCGCCTGGGGAAGGCTTAGGATGGACGTAAGCCATGCCTTACTCAGTGGTGAGTGGAAATGCAGAGCCTGTGAGGAAGAATTCAGCGCTTAGGTTTGGCATCATGCTCACAAGGCTTAGAGTTGCCAGTTCCTAGCTCGCTGGCCTTCAGCAAGATGCTTGAGGATTCTGAGTTTGTTTCTTCTGCTGGAGAATGACATGCTGTAGAACGTCTTCTAGCACAATGACTGGCAGGGGTCCCACCAGGCTGAACCAAGGAGTCTGGGTACACGGTCTAAATCTTGGCCACAGGGATGCTGTGACATGATAGTAAGAATGCATTTCTGTGCGATCCATAGATGCTGGGGTAGACGATGGCAGGAACACCTCCTAGTGACATGATAGTAAGAATGCATTTCTGTGCGATCCATTTTGGTTTTGCCTTGTGTCTAATTCTACCAATCCCTAATCTTTAGGACTCACCTCAAAATCTCCTGAAGCTGCTTTTTAGGAGATGTGGATAATGTGTGTGAAGGGGAGGGCATCAACTGCAAAATGCTTAGGGGAAAGGGGAAGAGATATTCAGTCATCCAGCCATTACAGCAAATGCCTGCTGTGTGCTGGGACCAGGGGCTACGGTAGTGAACAAAACAGACAAAAAGCCTGGCAGTCAAGCTTATGTTCTAGATGTGGGAGATAGGCCATACACAAATGACTTTGTTGGATGATGGAGATAATACACCTGTAAAAGGGGTGGTGAGAACTGGGACAAGGCAGTGGCTTTCAGGTTAAAATAGGGCTCATTGAAAAGGTGCTATTTAAACAGAGGCTTGAACGAGGTCAGGAGCCAACCCTGAGTGAATCTGGACAAAGGGGGCATTGGGGACAGATCTGTACGTCACTGCGAGGACTGCCTTTTCCTCCGAGTGGGCTGTGAAGCCATTGGGGAGGTTTGAACAGAGAAGCGACATGATCGGACTTACAGGACTCTCTCTGGGGCAGTGATGGGATCAGGGACCAGCTAACAGATCATTGGAGTAATTCAGGGTGGAAATGATGGCCGCCTGGGTCAGGTGGTAATGGTGGAGGTGATAAATGGTCAGATTCTGGATCAGGATTGATTGGTCATGTGATTTGGTGTGTGAGGGTCCAAGATGTGTTAAGGATGACCTCAGAATTTTTGGGCTGACAACTGGAAGGTCTAAGTTGTCATTTACTGTTTACTGAGATGAAAGTTGGAGAAGAGGTGCTGGGAAGAGATCAGTTCAGGTCTGGCCAAGATGAGATTCCTACTAGATAGCCTAATTGTAGAGAGGGGATAGTTGGATGTACAGTGGCCATTATTTAATGCTCAATTTACACAAGTTGGTAAGTCATAAAAGTTCTGTTTAAATCTCTAAGAAGACAGTATTATAATTCACATTTTATATATTAGGAAATGGTGCAGAAATATGAAGTTTCTTAGGCTTACAGATCTGAAACCTTGTTTTGTGGCTGCAAGTTCCACATTGTTCTACTAACTTTACTATGCTAGTTATAAAATAGTTATTCAGTTTTATAATTGCCATAATTGGTTAAACAAAGTACATCACATACCCACACTCTCTCTTATCTAAAGTATAAATAATATATTTGAAAAGGTTTATGTGAACTTTTTTTTTTACTTTTCCATGTGTTGAAAACTAATATTCTCACATAGGCTTTAACTTTGCATATATATTTAGGATTTTAAAAAAATGGTGAATGGCCGAAACCGGTTTGGCTCAGTGGATAGAGCATTGGCCTGTGGACTGAGAGGTCCCGGGTTTGATTCCGGTCAAGGGCATGTACCTGGGTTGCGGGCACATCCCCGGTGGGGGATGTGCAAGAGGCAGCTGATCGATGTTTCTCTCTCATCGATGTTTCTAACTCTCTCTATCTCTCTCCCTTCCTGTCTGTGAAAAATCAATAAAATATATTTTAAAAAAATGGTGAATGGAGATGGCAATGAATATAATTTTTAAAAAACATTCTTATGTATAAACATTTTTTCTTTTAATAGCAGTTTACTTTATGATAATTTATGTTCCTGTCAGTTCTTTAAAGGGGAAAATCCATTTCAAATCTTAAATGCATTTCTTTTTTTAGAGTCAAATGTATGTTTATTTTTGAACCAGAAGTTCAAGTAATAAAAACACATGTGATTGTCTGAGCTTTGATATTATTGTTCTAGATATGATGGCAAACTGTACAATACAGATAGCAAAATAGAAGTTGAAATCTATCAAAAATGCCTATTTTACTATTTAAAGGTTTATGTACTTCTATAATTTTCATTCGTAAAGCAATGGAATCTTTATTTTATCAGTTCCTAAGGCATTTAAACTTTATGTGGTCTAATGACTTAAGTGATCAGGAGTAGATTAGTATAGTTTTCTTAAATAAAGCAAGCATACATATATTTTTATTGATTTCAGAGAGGAAGGGAGAGGGAGAGAAAGGTAGAAACATCAATGATGAGAGAGAATCATTGATTAGCTGCAATCTGCATACCCCACACTGGGGATTGAGCCCGCAGCCCGGCCACATCCTCGAACGGGAATCCAGTTGTGACCTCCTGGTTCATAGGTCGAGCTCAACCACTGAGCCATGCTGGCCGGGCCATACATATTCTTGGAAGTCATATACAGTTATTTGTGGAATGTGACTATGTTTGTTTCTATGACCTTGGATTTTTAAAACTTACAATTTATGCTCTCTCACCTATATAATAGCAAACTCTTTCTGATTCTACAGGAAGTCCTGCATGTTGCAGGTGTGGAAATGCAGTTAACAGCTGCAGTATCATTTTTGACCATTCTACACGAAGAATCAGTGTCAATTCATACGTATGCCCACTCCTTCCTCCAAATCATTCTACTGCATCTGGAGCACAGGGATGCAGGTCAGGAGCCTGGCACGCTTCTTTCGTTAGTTATTTATTGCTCTAAATGATCATTTAGCATTTGGTTTTCACTTAGCATTATTTTCTTACGTTATTTTAAACTCATGTGGTCATGATGATCTTGGAATCTTGTTAGTCGCATGAGGACAACTGAGTGGGGTCATGCTGTCCAAGAGTTGGTCATTAGTGTGACTAAAAATAGCCCTGACTGTTTCCTTACAAAACCCACGAAATTCAGTATCCTTGAAAGCTGAAGACCCATTAGTTCATCTTACGATTTACACTTTCTTCTTAGAGTTTTTGAAGTTTTACAGCATTTGTGTTTATAATATAACTGTACAGCAAAAATGCACAATTTGGGGTAAAGATAGCTCCCCAATATTATTATTTTTAAAATATATTTTTATTAATTTCAGAGAGGAAGGGAGAGGGAGAGGGAGATAGAAACATCACTGAGGAGAGAGAATCATTCATGGGCTGCTTCCTGCATGCCCCCCACTGGGGACTGAGCCCACAACCTGGGCATGTGCCCTTAACTGGGATTGAACCTGGGACCCTTCAGTCCACAGGCTGACACTCTATCCACTGAACCAAACCAGCTAGGGCTCCCCAATATTATTTTTAAAGATATAAATGTTTGTTTTCTTGGCTAAAATAAAAATAGAGAAACTTCTTACAATGGTAATAATTATCATTCCATTTTATCATATAATAATATTTTAGCAAATAATGGCTGAGTTGAAACTAGACTTGTGAGATTAAATTTCCATGTTTTATCTGTGTCAATCAGGTGTCAGCAATGCATGGCTGGAAACTCTTCTGTCTGTGATAGAAGTGTTGCCCAAAGAAACCCTAAGGCATGAGGTAATTCTTTTCTTTTGGTGTGTGTGGGGGAGTAAATACTAATAAGTCACTCCACAGTTGTTCTTTTTATAAAAATGGTATTTAAAAGAAAGAATAAAGTTATTTCCCACTCTGAAAGCAAAACATGGTAATTATAGAAAATTTGAGTAATACAGAAATTAGTAAGGAGAAAAATCATGATTCTGTACTTAGCCACTTTTAACATTCTGATATATTTTCATTGCAGATTTCCCCCTTATGTACTAGTATGGTTGTTGGCTATATTAGTGATCATTTAGCATTAATTTGGTTTTCACTTAGCATTATTTTCCTATGTTAATTTAAACTCATTTGGCAGTACGTACAAAATATTTTACTTACTTGTTAGACATTTAAGCCTGGTTTCAGTATTTTATTATCAAAATAAGGCAGTAATGAACATTTCTATAGAGCTTTTGCTGTTTTTCAGATGATTTAACTATAGCTTTCAAAAAAGTGAAATTACTGGGTCAGAGAGCATTAATATTCTTCAGCATCTTAACTAGCAGCATGTGAAAATGCCTGTCTCCCTGGACTTTCATCAGCAATAGTGTTGCAATTTAATTTGATGGGCCAAAAATGGCATTACATTTTAATCAGAATTTTAAAAATTAGTCTATTTTATATATTTCTCATATATTATGTCACTTAATTATTCTTTTGGAATTGTCGAAGAGTATCATTAATTACTATTTGTATGTGCTGTTTATCTATGAAAGTTGCCAGTCCTTTGTTATATTTATTGCCAATATTGTTACCAATTTGTTATTTGCTTTTTAATTTTTGATATTTTCAATACATCCTTCTCTAAAAGCTTTAGTAAATTAAGATGAGAGAGTAAGAAAATTAGAAAGGAATTTTTTTCTGTAATGAAAGGTTTTTCATCCTGAGAACATTATCCCTATATGTTTTTCTTTTCAAATATGTCATTGTTGAAAAAAAACAACCAGTAATCTGTCAGTAAAATGTCCTCTCTGGGTTTTATGAAGTGTCTTCATCCTTTGCCCTCATACAGTTTATTGTCCTTTCTTGAGGACAAAACACTTGCTTGAAAATGGGAAGATTTACCCACTTATAAGGATGCTTGTATGCTTGATGCCAAAAATCTAGATGATGACACCTATTTAAATGTTCAATGTAATGTTGATGTGTATTATTTATATATTTTTTGAAGAGTGGAGTGTGGTAGAATGCAGTTTTTACTCTAGAATGCCATCTGTTATTTAACGTGATTTTAAATATTTTAAATATGTGTTTTACTTTATTTGAAATGTTTCACTTTTAAGTTATATTTATCATTATGTGCTCAGTAATTCTGGCTACTTTGTTGAGAGGAATAAAGCCAGTTTATTAGAGTCATAGAATTTTAGAACTTGGAGGAATCTTCATATGACATATTCTGATTTCCATTTTAAGTAGAAGAGAAATAGTACGCTGACTTGGACAAGTTAAAGAGCTGGGACCAGAGTCAGGATCTGATTGTAATAGTTCTTCACAATCTATCTTGCTGTTGATTTTTTGAGTGCCCAACATATACATATACATATACATATACATATACATATACATATACACTATCAGACTTGGGTTGTTGTATTCAAATGACAGAATTACTTAATATAATCTATTGGAACCTATAATTTATGTTTTGGATTACTTCAGAATAAATATGAAAATCTATTTAAGGGTAGATGGCTAATAATTTGCTTTTTTTCTTTTGAATATATTTCCCAATTATACTTTAGGTGCTTACAGACATTGCAGAATTCACCATAAGCTTTAATGCAATCTTCTTTGTGCATAACTGTTTTTAGTTACATAATTTATCATCATCTTTATCATATATATTTATATATTTATTTATATATATATTTATTTATATATATATCTCCCAGAAGACAAACAAGGTGATCTAGGTTATGAATATCCATAATTTCTGCATTTCAAATTGTAATTCAGATTCCTTAAAAACATTGAGAACATAAAACTATTCTTTGAAGAAAATAGCTGACATTAGTGTCAAGAATATATAAAACTTTGTGAATTTGTTCTCTAAATCTTTCTCTTCAGATTTTGAATCCACTTGTTTCCAAGGCACAACTTTCCCAAACCGTCCAGTCTCGTTTAGTTAGTTGTAAAATTTTAGGAAAATTGACCAACAAATTTGATGCCCATACGTGAGTATTCGTATTAACTTTTTGTCTACTTTATAAAATTAAATTGATTAAAAATGAATAATAACTCTGTGACTAACAATAGATTTGTATTACTCCATATTGCATACAAATTTAGCTGTTTTAACTTTATAGAATTCTCAGAAGTCTACTTGTTCAGATGCATTTCTTCTTGATCTCATCTCTTTTCAAAATCAATAAGGTTAACTTTTGCCCTGCTGGTGTGGCTTAGTGGTTGAGCGTGGACCTATGAACCAGGAGGTCATGGTTCAATTCCTGGTCAGGGCACATGCCTGGGTTTTGGGCTCAATCCTCAGTAGGGGGCGTGCAGGAGGCAGCTGATCAATGATTCTCTCTCATCATTGATGTTTCTATCTCACCCTCTCCTTTCCTCTCTGAAATCAGTAAAAATATATTTAAAAAATAAGGTTAAGGTTTCTTCTATTTTTCATCTTAATCTACCCTGTCACATATTTAGTGTAGTTTTGAGGATAAAATGGCATTATTGTATAGACTTCAAAAATTGATAAACATGACATAAGAACAGGCTTTCTGCTTTCTTCCATTATTATTATAAGTTACAAATTCATTATTTTGAACAATGCATCTTATTTGAGGTTTTATAGGTTTATAATTTGTATGCTACTTTCTGCCCAAATGATAAATCCCAAATGGAAAGATGGAATGGAGTGTAATTATGACAAAAGTTAAAATATAAAATTGCAGAACATTTTGGTTGATGGTTTGGTAGAATCAGATATTCTACTTGCCTGCAGCCTTTTTTATCTTAGCTAAATGTTTAACTGCCAATCCAAAATTAACCATTATTTTAAAAACAGTCATATACATAATTTACAGTTACTGATAACATCCAAATGTAATCACTTATGTAAAAATACATTGGAAACTGTAAAGCTTTATATTAAAGTATATTTGTTATTATTAAGCTAAGATTTTGATGATAATTGTTTGAAAATATTAATTATTCCAAAACACTCACCCATTTACATGTTTCTTTCTTCTCCTCTAAGCATTAAAAGAGAAATACTTCCCTTGGTAAAATCACTCTGTCAAGATGTAGAATATGAAGTTCGATCTTGCATGTGTCGGCAATTAGAAAATATAGCTCAGGGCATTGGGTAAGTATACTTTCAATTTCTTATGTCATCTTATTTCTGGATAATCAAGCATGCGTATCCTTGTTCTGTTTTCTATGGAAGCATGTTAATGAAAGGCTAAACTTTATATTATCTTTAAGAATGATTATAACAACAAGTAGCTCCTGATGTGTCTGGATTAAAAGAAATAAAAGTGAAAATGCTTAGCAATGTGGGTAGGCATTCAATTAATGTTAATCTCTTTCCTTCTCACCTTAAGTTACTTAGTTATCATTCCAAACGCCTAAATCTAGGAAGGGAAAATGTTCTAATATAAACTATGTGTGCAGTTGTATTTATGAAAAATCATTTCCCTAATTTTGATCTCAGAAGCAACTTTTGGTGATAGGTCTTCTAAGTCTAGGTTGGCTCTGGATCATTGCGGCCATAATTAATTGTCTTGCCTAGATCTGTGTTCTTTAACCAGTATTTAAACCTGTTAGGAGAACACACTGTTGTTTTTTATATTCTATCTTTTTGTCACCTGGTATTTTGCCACTGTTAAAATTGGGCAGGTCATTGTGTGCTCAAATTTGTGTTCTGAAAATTAATTTAGGATTATTGTTTAAAGATTAATTTATAAAAGTAAAACTAGAAAGAATCTACCTAGCTTATCTAAAGTGCTTAGAGTAGTGCCTGACACCTTGTAAACATTAGCTAAGTGTTTACTTCTATTATTATCTCATACATCTATATATATAAAGAGCCAGAATCCGTAACGTCCGCAACAACCAAGGCTCAACCGAACACCAGAAGTCAGTGCTGGGTCACCACGGCAACCCAGCACTGACTTAGCCAGTGCGGTTCAGTGACCCAGCACTGACTGCCAAGGAGCCTGCGGATCAGGCCTGGAGAGAGGCTTGCAGAGAGAGAGGCAGGGTCTGATCTGCAGCCTCTGTGGCAGCTGTTGATCAGCCATTGCCTTTCTCTTTCTCTTTGGGTTCACCAGCAGCCATGCCTGTTTCTCTCTGGGTCTGGGGGGGGGGGGGGGGAGGGCTGCTGACCAGCCCCGCCTCTTTGATCAGGCCCAGAAATAGGCCTGGAGAAACCGACCAATCAGAACCAAATCTGGATGAAGTGCCAGGAGCCAATGGCTGTCTAGGAGGTGGAGCTTTTGATGCTGACTGGTATAGAAACCGACCAATCAGAACCAAATCTGGGTGAAGTGCCAGGAGCCAATGGCTGTCTAGGAGGTGGAGCTTTTGATGCTGACTGGTATAGAAACCGACCAATCAGAACCAAATCTGGGGAGGGCAGTTAGGGGCGAGATCAGGCCAGCAGGGGAGGGCAGTTAGGGGCGAGATCAGGCCAGCAGGGGAGGGCAGTTAGGGGCGAGATCAGGCCAGCAGGGGAGGGCAGTTAGGGGCGAGATCAGGCCAGCAGGGGAGGGCAGTTAGGGGCGAGATCAGGCCAGCAGGGGAGGGCAGTTAGGGGCGAGATCAGGCCAGCAGGGGAGGGCAGTTAGGGGCGAGATCAGGCCAGCAGGGGAGGGCAGTTAGGGGCGAGATCAGGCCAGCAGGGGAGGGCAGTTAGGGGCGAGATCAGGCCAGCAGGGGAGGGCAGTTAGGGGCGAGATCAGGCCAGCAGGGGAGGGCAGTTAGGGGCGAGATCAGGCCAGCAGGGGAGGGCAGTTAGGGGCGAGATCAGGCCAGCAGGGGAGGGCAGTTAGGGGCGAGATCAGGCCAGCAGGGGAGGGCAGTTAGGGGCGAGATCAGGCCAGCAGGGGAGGGCAGTTAGGGGCGAGATCAGGCCAGCAGGGGAGGGCAGTTAGGGGCGAGATCAGGCCAGCAGGGGAGGGCAGTTAGGGGTGATCAGGCAGGCAGGCAGGTGAGCGGTTAGAAGCCAGTGGTCCCAGATTACGGTCGGACATCCCCCAAGGGGTCCCCAATTGGAGAGGGTACAGGCTGGGCTGAGGGGACCCCCCTCCCCTGTGCACGAATTTTGTGCACCAGGCCACTAGTTTTAATATAAACAACTAATTCCTTAGACTCTCTAAAATTGGAATAAAACAGGTAAAAGATAAGCAAATTTTTAATGTACATTGTAGAACTCAAAAAGACTGAGTTTATGTTTCTTCCAGTAGTACATGCAACTTTACCAATAATTCAGGTTTATCATGAACTTTTCCAATTTCATTGGCAGAAGTAGTATTTCACTATCATTTTGCAAAGATATTATTCAATAACTGTCTGTCTATGTGACTATATTTCCTTCTAAACTTGAAGCACCTGGAAGACAGGATTATACCTTTTTTTATTGTTACCTCACCCATATGTAATCCAGTGCTTACTTAAGGCAGTTGCTCATGTGTATTCATTCATTCTCTGACAGCTAATGGTGTTAAACAATGAGGTTGAATATTTGGTTAGGAGCTACTTGTATTTTGAAGTAGATGGTCATTTTCTTTGCCCATCTGTCACATTCTAAAAGTCCAGGGAAATAAGGCATCATGGTAGACCTATACAAATAGGATGCAACCATTTCCCTGCTTTACTTCCTCTTAGCAAACTGGAGTAATTTTTTTCAGGAAGTAGGTGTGGGTTGTATATTGCACAAGGTAGTTTATTTATGAGAGTATTTTTCTCTTGTCTTCACATGTAAATTCCACCCTGGCTTGGGCAGAATTCTAGATTATAATCCTTTTTACTAAAAACTCTTCTGTTATTTAAGTATATGGAACAGAAGTCTGAGGACAGCCTGATCCTGATATTTTTGTAGAAGTCCAGTTTTATTAGCTTAGGTGCTAGTCGTTACAATCTAACCCTCCAAGAGGTCATAAGGGAATAAGATACAGGGTCAGGGATAACGAGATGAATGAAATAAATAGGTGAGCTTGTCCACATGGCCAACCAGGAATTCTAGGGTCAGGCTGTGTGGTACAATCTACTGCAGTGCTGGCTATGATCTGTTGTCATCTGATGGTTAGCTGTCTGCTCCAGATTAAATACTGATGAAGAAGATCCTGCATTTTATGATTGGCCAAGACAGCAGAATAGTACTAGCATTTCTTTCTTTCATTTTTTTTTTTTTTGTTAATCCTCATTCATGGATATTTTTTCATTGATTTTTAGAGAGAGTGGAAGGGAAGGGGAGAGACAGAGAGAAACATCAATGTGAGAGAGACATATTGATTGGTTGCCTCCTGCATATACCCCGATTTAAATAATTTTGCAGTTAATATTAATATTTAGTTATATCAAGCTTTCCCAACCAGCCTGCAAGCTTCTAGAGAGCATGAGCCATGTCTTATGATTTTTTCCAGTTTCCTGTAACATCTAGCCCCGTGACTTGTTTTTAATAAGTTCTTGCTATAAATTTATTGATTTGATTTATTTTCTTCCATTGCTTATTGTGCAGGACAGACCTTACAAAAAGTGTGGTGCTCCCTGAATTAATAGAACTCTCCAGGGATGAAGGCTGCAGTGTGAGGCTTGCAGCATTTGAAACTTTGGTCAATCTGCTTGACATATTTGATACAGGTAAATCTTCATGTGGACACACCTTTGCTTCTGAAAGCAGTGTTTTCCCCTAGGTTTTGTAGCACTGATAAGGAGTAAAGGTGGGTGCAGGACAGAATTTCTCACGTTACTTTTCATGATGAATGTTAAACTCTCTTCCTATCTCTCTTTCTATGGTCGGTTCTCTCTGCTGCCACTCTTACTTACCCTCATGGCGCCCACTGTTGCTGCATATTCCATACCTCCCTTTCTTTTGTCAACATTTAACTGACTTGTGTGTAGGACTAGAAATTTGGCTTGGTCATTAGCCTTTAACCTGCTCAGCTAATTGACCCTTTAATCAAGAAAGACCTTGATTAAAGCAATATTTAAATTAGTTTCCTCTCCTTAATATTTTAATGCTAGAAATCACATGGCCCACATGAGAAGAAATCTAGAATGGGGCATTAACATGGGAATGGGTAAGGAGTATTTCTTAGTGTTGTGCAAATTAAATCACAAAGACAATGAGCTTCCTTCCTGAGTATATGACCTGACTCTTGACTAATGCTGGATTTTAGTTTATCAGTAAACATTAACCATTCTGGTAGGATGAAATTTGCAGGGGTAAATATCAAGTACTCTGCTATAAAACTCTATTGCATAATTATAGGATTACATTGACTTGGATTAACAAAATTTTACAAAAATTTTTTAAAAATTGATTTCAGAGAGGGGGAGAGGGAGAGAGAGATAGAAACATCAATGAAGAGAGAGGACCACTGACCGGCTGCCTCCTGCACACTCTGCACTGGAGATGGAGCCCACAGCCTGAGCATGTCCTTCTGGTTCATGGCTCGATGCTCAACTGAACCATGCTGGCCGGGCTTACCTGAATTTGTGAGTCTCTTAAAGATTATTGCAATGTGGACAATAATTATGTCTGAATGTTTTAGAATAATGTTTAGGCTGTATGATGAGCCAGAGACATACAGACTGCACTGCACATTGAATGACTGAAAAAATGAATCTCCTTGTCCTAATAATGGGGCACCCCCAGGCAACCAAACTAGCCAATTGGTATCATCTTTGATCTCTTCCCCTTCTCTGGCCCACACTTGGTGATTGGCAGTTTGGGCCTAACTTATATTCGTGGCTTTATTTCCTCACTTGGCACACCAAATTCTTTCAGACCTTTAACCTTTCCACATGCTCTTTCTGTACCTGTTTTTTCTCCCTTCTATTTTTCTCCTAGCCTACTTCTTCTCTTGCTCCAGTGCCCAGTTCTAATATATTTTTCCCTCTAACATCTTTCCAAATCCCTTATACCAGGGGGTTGGCAAATTATGGTCTATAGGCCAACTCCCGTTATCACCTGGCTTTATAAATGAGGTTTATTGGAGCATAGCCATGCCCTCCTGCTTATGTATTCTCTGTAGCTGATTTTGTGCTACAGTGACAGAGTTGAGTAGTTTCCGTAGATAAACTGCAAAGCCTAGAAAGTTTACCAAAAAGGTTAACAGACCCCTGCATTATACCAACTATGCAAACTATGATCACACTGTCCTATGATACTTTATTTTTAGCTTCTTCGCTGCTCTCATTTTCTCAAGTTCAGAGGTCATTTATCTTTCATCTTGTTACTTAATATGTTTGTTCTGTAAGAAATTAAATAAATGCTTGTTTAAAGAATGTCATTTAGTTAAAACAGTATAGGTGATACTGAAATGTGTTTATAATCCTATATAATAAAAGCCTAATATACTAAGTGTCCGGTTGTCTGGTCGGCTGTTCAACCAATCAAAGCGTAATATGCTAATGATATGCTAAGGCCACTCAACTGCTCGCTATGATGTGCACTGACCACCAGGGGGCAGATAGTTGACTGGTCGACCAGTCACTATGATGTGCATTGACCACTAGGGGGCAGAAGCTTTGACCAGTAGGCAGCTTGCTGCTGGGGTCTGGCCAATCGGGACTGAGCGAGACAGGCCGGATATGCCCTGGAGCTCTCCCATTGGCCCTTCCCAGCTGGCCAACCTCCCGCTTCCCTCCCCAGCCCTGATTGTGCACCCGTGGGGTCCCTTGGCCTGACCTGCACCCTCTCTCAATTCAGGACCCCTCAGGGGATATCAGAGAGCTGGTTTTGGCCCGATCCCACAGGCCAGGTCGAGGGATCCCACTGCTGCATGAATTCATGCACCAGGCCTCTAGTAACAGTAATAACAGTAATACTAATAAGCCTGTTATAGCACTTTACTTAATATCATCAGACCGACCCCTAATAAAATAGTAATTCATTTCTGAAAGTTTAAGAGAACTGAGAAATTCAGAGTATTTAGAATCAAGACTTAAGTATTACTAATATATCAGAAACTTTTGACTTAAGCAGGCATACTCAATCAATCAATCAACATTTTAAAGAAGACTTATCTAAGAAATAATAGTGAAGAAATTCACTGTACAGAACATATTATAAGCTAACTTAATTTCAATCAAAAAGCTGCAGAAAGTCATGAGATGGATGCAAGAGAGAGTCCGAAAGGTTTTCTGTGCCTGCCTCTCATGTATTGGTATTAGTGCTATTAGAATTCTTCTAATTATTCAGGCTCAAAACCTCAATCATCTTAGCTTTTAAATTTGTAATCACTTTATATGTTACTAGAGGCCCGGTGTACGAGATTCGTGCACTTGGGAAGCGGGGTCCCTCAGCCTGGCCTGCGCCCTCTTGCAGTCCGGGAGCCCTTGGGGGATGTCTGACGGATGGCTTAGGCCAGTGGTTCTCAACCTTCCTAATGCCGTGACCCTTTAATACAGTTCCTCATGTTGTGGTGACCCCCAATTTCATTTTACAAATTGAACATAATTAAAGCATAGTGATTAATCACAAAAACAATATGTAATTATATATGTGTTTTCCGATGGTCTTAAGCAACCCCTGTGAAAGGGTCGTTTTATCCCCAAAGGGATCGCGACTCACAGGTTGAGAACCGCTGGCTTAGGCCCATGGGGAGCGGGCCTAAGCCGTCAGTCGGACATCCTTAGCACTGCCACAGAGGTGGGAGAGGCTCCTGCCACTGCTGCTGCACTTGCCAGCCATGAGCCCAGCTTCTGGCTGAGCAGTGCTCCCCTGTGGGAGGGCACTGACCATCAGGGGGCAGCTCCTGTGTTGAGGGTCTGCCCCCTGGTGGTCAGTGTGCGTCATAGCGACTGGTCGTTCTGCTATTCAGTCGATTTGCATAGTAGCCTTTTATTATAAAGGACTAGAGGCCCGGGGCACAAAAAATTGTGCACTCAGTGGGGGTCCCTCAGCCCAGCCTGTGCCCTTTCGCAGTCTGGGACCCCTCGGGGGATGTCCACTTGCTGGCTTAGGCCCGCTCCCCAGGGGATTGGGCCTAAGCTGGCAATCAGACATCCCTCTGGCAGCCCGGGAGCCCTCGGGGGATGTGCACTTGCCAGTGGGGAGCAGGCCTAAGCTGCAGTCGGACATCCTTAGCGCTGCTGAAGAGGCGGGAAAGTCTCCCACCACCACCGCTGTGCTGGCAGCTGGCAGCCTGGCTTGTGGCTGAGCAGAGCTTCCCCCTGTGGGAGCGCACTGACCACCAGGGGGCAGCTCCTGCATTGAGCGTCTTCTGCACCCTGGTGATCAGTGTGTGTCATAGTGACCAGTCATTCCCAATCTTTCTGCTGTTAGGGTCAATTTGCATATTACCCTTTTATTATATAGGATA
>NW_005353379.1:102118-110204 GCF_000412655.1 Myotis brandtii
TGGCCACACCCCCTTCAGGGTGGGAGTCCCCAGTGGGGTGCCTGGCCAGCTTGGGTGAGGGGCTGATGGCTGTTTGCAGGCTGGCCAAGCCCCCCAGCAGGGACCCTTCACCCCATGGGAGTGTGGCCAGGCTGGGTGAGGGGCTGAGGGCTGTTTTCATGCTGCCCACAGCCCCTTCAGGGTAGGGGAGTTCCGCTGGAGTGCCTGGCCAGCCTGGGTGAGGGGATGATGGCCATTTTCAGGCTGGCCATACCCGCTGGCGACCCAAGCTGCCAGCCTCTCCTTTTGGGCTGGAAGCAGGTATCTGGGATTTATTTATCTTGTATAATTGAAACTTTGTAGCCTTGAGTGGAGCCCAGGGCTGGCCAGGGCAGGTGGGAAGCTTGGCTTCCTCCATTGCTGGGGGCAACCCAAGCCTCCTGCTCACTCTAGGTACGTGGCTGCCGCCATCTTAGTTGGGTTAATTTGCATACTCACTCCTGATTGGCTTGTGGGCGTGGCTTGTGGGTGTAGCGGAGCGGTGGAGTGATGGTTAATTTGCATGTTTCCCTTTTATTAATGTAGATTCCCTAAGGCCCATGATATAAAGTGTAACTCCCTCAGCCTGGCATTAAAATTTTTGATAATTTCAACTTTCCTCTGACCCTTTCTTCACTATACACTGCCATCTTCATTATTTTCAGATATTTTTTACTACTGTGTGGCTAGCATAGTAATATTTTTTTCTGGAATTTATGTATATGTATTAGTTTCCAAATGTGCAGTATGAGCAATGGATCTAAAGTATGTTTTATTTCGGTTTGTTTTCCAGATGATAGAAGTCAAACTATACTTCCCTTAGTGAAATCATTTTGTGAAAAATCTTTCAAAGCAGATGAATCAATTCTTATTTCCTTATCTTTCCATTTAGGAAAACTATGTCATGGACTATACGGTATGATGTATCCTAAGAATTTCAAGGTTATAGATAATTTTTCCTTTTTCTTCTACCTTTGTCACTAAACTTCAGCCATTCAGTTGTAAAATTGACCCTTTAAGTGTGTAAACTCTTAAGAGATCTTAGAATTTTGGTAGCATAATTTAGAACACATTTAGAAATAACATTTTTTACTAATAGAACTGATTTGATAGAACAGTGACAGAGTGAAGAAGGAGTAGTCTTTTAAATTTCTGAATATTTTATGTGTTAGTTTGTATTTGATTAAAAAAAGCTCAGGTATATTAACTATTGGTACATAGTTATACTCTTATTAATCATGATTATACCCTTATTAATCATCTGTTGAATAATTAATGTATAATATGAGACTTTCAGCTTAGAAAGTAGAATAACACCCATAACTCTCGGCACTTTGAACATATTAGTCAGTTTTTAGCTTACTATAATAATGTAATCATTAAGTTATAACCATCTAGCATAGTAAAACATTTTATGTGGATTGTAGGCTTTTCATGGGTAGTTGAAAAATATATTGGAATTCATACTGAGTTCCTAGCTCCCTAACATAGTTAATGAATGTGGAACCAGTTTATTGATAAAAATATTTTGAAAAAAAATATTTTGAGTTTATTTTGCCATCTTTCAGATTCAATTTTCAAGCTCCTCTGTAGACACATATACATGTCTTTTCAGCAGGCAATTTAGAATATTTACCATAAGTAAGTAGCAATAATGACCACACTATTAATATTATAGTGACTTGTTAGGTCTGCAGTGTGACATATGCTGCAGAAATTAATGCAGGCATAATTCTTGTATTGCATAGTTTATGCTATTGAAATAAAATATTATTAAAATCAACATAAGGTGAAACAGTGGACCCTTTAGATTTCTTAATAACAGTTACTTTTTCCTCCTTGTTGTTGTTATTTATGATCTCTAACCATTTATTTAAATATTTGGTTCTAATTTTTATTGTACTTTGCTTTTATCTTTTTAATTTTTAATTAAAATGTTGAACAAATGTTTTACATTTCTCTAGGAATTTTTACTCCAGATCAACACTTGAGATTTTTGGAGTTTTATAAGAAACTTTGTACATTAGGTTTGCAGCAAGAAAATGGACACAATGAAAACCAGATTCCACCCCAAATCCTAGAGCAGGAGAAGAAATATACTTCAGTACGGAAGAACTGTGCTTATAACCTTCCGGTAATAAATTATATATTTGTGTTGATTAAACATTTTAATTATTACTTAAAATTATGTGAATAGATAGCATTAAAAATATTGCCATATTTGACACCTGCTGTTTAGCATTGTATCTGGTATATATAGTAGGTACCTAGTAAATATTGGTGTAATTTACATTGACTTCTGTGTATAAGCTAGAGGCCCAGTGCATGAATTCGTGCATGGGTGGGGTCCTTCGGGGTGAGCTGCAAGGTTGGGGGCATGAGCTGAGGCCCAGCTCGCACCCCCACCCTCGCATCCCCACAGCCCTGCCTGGCACCCTGCCTTGGCCTGGCGCCACCCCCTCACCTGCTCCACCATCCCACCGTGTCCCGCTCTTGTCGGGGCCCATCAGGGCCGGCAGCACCTCCAGTGACGCCCACTGCCAGCACTGCCCACTGACAGTGCCGCATCGCAGATGCCTGCCATGTTCCACGCCACCCCCTGGTGGTCAGCACACATCATAGCAAGTGGTCAAACTCCCAGTCGAGCTCCCAATGAGGGGACAATTTGCATATTGGGCTTTTATTATATAGGATTAGAATTATATGCATACATTTGGATCTTCCAAATATGATTTCTAAGTAAATTATGATTCATAGGACATGATTTCAATTTAAGTGAAATGAGTATTATGTATTGATGCATGCTTTTCTCTCCTTCCACCTCCACCAGGCCATGATTGTTTTTGTTGACCCTAAAAATTTCCAATTGGAACTCTATTCTACATTCTTTTGTCTTTGTCATGACCCTGAAGTACCTGTCAGATACACTATTGCCATTTGCTTTTATGAAGTAAGTCTGAAGAAGTGATTCATTTGTTGTTAATTCTACCTATTAACTAGATGATTATTTGGTATTTTGTACACTTCTATTTATAGATGTATTAGAAAATATAAGCTCTATATTTTTTCACAGTCTAGTCCTAAATCTTTTAAAAATTTTTCTCAATTATCTTCTTAGAATGTTTATAAAATTCGTTTACAGAAATATTATATTTTTATCATTTGTTAATCCATTCATTCAATATATTTATATGAGTGCTTACTTTAGGCTAGACTGTCCCAACTCCTCGCATGCTGACTGAAGTCTCTGATGGAAAAGCCTTTATTTTTGCTCGCTTAGGCACTGTCTCTACCTGTGTCGTGGGCCTGCAGTAGCACTTGCCTCTCTCAGAAGCTCTGAGCCGGGATGGATGCCCATAGACCCGAGATGCCCTGGTGGACCTGATGGCTGCTCTGAGGCTTCCCACCGTGCAGGGAGGCACCCTGGGCTCACTGGTGCTTGTGATAGCAAAGTTATGACTCTGATACACTCAGTTTCCTGCACTTCCATCCATAGGTTCATTTCTCACCCTCATACGTTCGCACACTGCAGCATGTTCTAGCAGACTATAAAGCTAGTCATGTATGCAACTAATTTTTCTAGAAATCTAATGTTATATTTATGTTTTAACCTAGTCTCATTTTAGAAGTACCTAACAGGGATGTAATTTTAAGAATTGTTATTACAACCTTTATATGTCTAATAGAGTCAAATCTGAGAGACTTTATTCTACATTTTAGGTGTCTAAACTTCTGAATTCTGGAGTATATTTAATACATAAAGAACTAATAACATTATTACAAGACGAATCACTGGAGGTAATATCTTCTTACTTTTTGAGTTTTACTTGTTTTATGTTAAGTCTGAATACATCAATGCCTTCCCCCTACTTCTTGGGAATTGCATGGCCTTTCAGTTGACCAGCCCCAGAAGCTTGGAGTCCATGTACCATTGTAGCAGAGACTGAAAGTTGGGAAGGTCTTTTATAAAAATTAGGTTTTAAAATATATGTAGTTAAAATAATTATATATATATGGTGTTCCCCCCAAAATGTATATGCTACTAAAAGCTGACAGCTCAATTCATGTTTCTTTCTTTTCAGATTTAATCCATTGGAATTAATAATTATTCAAAGTGTGTATACATTTTTGGGGGATGCCCTCTATATACATATATATTGGTTTGTTCAGGAAAATTTTGGAAATGCCAAAAAGTAGACAAACTTTTAAAAGAGTGAGTACCTTTAGTTCTAGTCACTATTAGTATTTTGTTAAATTTTTTTATTTTTTTCTATATAAAGGTTTTTATTTTACACAATTGTAACCCTATGTTATATCACATTTTATATCTTTTTCTCTTAGCATTACTTGGGCAGTATACTTGTGAAGGCTTTGAAATACTTAATTTTGATGTGGTAGTTAATATATTCTATCCACCTAAATGATACTAGCTTGCTACAGTGCAACTCCCCATCACCGGGGTTGCTTTTCAAATGTGTTTGAGCAGATTGGTGTGTAGCTGTCTCAGATCTAGACTGTTTAAACATATTAAGAGGCAGTATAGGTTAGTATAGTTTGATAGTGTGATAGTGATAGGTAGTTTGATCAAGGCAGTTGATCATGTCTCTAAGACCCTCCAGCAAGAAGAGGTAAGGCAAGTAAGAAAATAAAACCCTCCAAAATGTTGTTTGGTAAATAGCACTGTTTCTGTGTAGGAATTGACATGTGAAATTAACTAATCTAAGATTAGAAAAACATTGTAATTGCCACAAGAATAATCAATATCTCTATTAAAAGGTACTAGATGCTCTTATAGATCATCTTCCAGAAATCCTGGAACTTATGTCTACGGGTGGAGAAAGCAGTATTCAAGAAAATAAGGTAATCCCCTATGTCAAAAAGTTTCTGAACGCTGTGAAGTACTATCTCTCTCTACAGAGTTGTGAAGAGTCCGTGAAAGGCTGTGTGGGAAACATTTAAGTAGTGCTTGACACATAGTAGGTGCTCAGTAAATGCCTGTTGGAGTCTGAGCAGCTTGAATTTCCTCTACAATTCTTACACTACCATGGCTTTATTTATAGTCCTTGGAGTTTACATTCATATTTTCAGTTTTTATTCACATTAATTATTATTCCAGGAATAACAACTTGTAACGACAAAGGAGTAGGAATTTAGAAAGTCAAAGTTGGCTGACAGTGAAATAGAATAAACTTTACTTTAATTAGAAGGGTTGTGAGAGTCCCAGTCTCTATTTCAAAGTTTTGTTTCCAGCAACTAATAAATTTTATTTTTAGATATTTTTTAAGTATTTGATTTAATCAGATTATTATCTCCCTGTGACAACTGAGATGCCTCCGATGTTCTGAAATGAACAAGAGCATTGCCTTCCTCAGTGTGTTGTTAGCTGACACATCTGACGGAATCCTGCAGTTGATTTATTTATCGCTGGATCTTTTGGTGTTTTTCGTTTCAGTTGCCATCCCTGCCTGACTTGATTCCAGCACTCACGGCTGCTGAACAGCGAGCTGCAGCCTCTTTAAAATGGAGAACCCATGAGAAGCTGCTGCAGAAATATGCCTGTCTGCCACACATCATATCAAGTGACCAGATTTATTATCGTTTCTTACAAAGAATGTTCACAATCATGATGACAAATGTGAGCCCCACCCCTTTATCTTCTTTGGGATTCCTGGCAAGTTTTTTACATTCTTGAGACTGTGCAGCACCCAGTTCATTCCATTCTGCCAGAGGAGGGTCTCTTCCCAGTTGCTTCTCCACTAGTCTCCCTTGCTCATCTTCTGCCAGCGGGAGAGGAGTGAGCAGGCAAAGCCTTCACTTACCCTGTTTGCATGCCGCCAGGGAGAGGGTAAATAGACTCATCTCAGCCTGGATGCAGTCTGTCTCAAGGGGAGGCCGAGGGAGCGGGCGGCCTCCACTGCAAGTGCCCCTGCTGCTCTGAGGAGCACCTTTTATTGTCGCGGCCTCAGGGCCTGCTTCAACCCTGCCATTTTGCCAAGGCTCCCTCAGTCCCCTTAACATTAGTCTGGTTACTTTTTAAAAACAGTCCCTAGGAGTGGCCATGCAACAGGCAAAGCTTATACCAAAACATGGGTGCCCTTCCAGGGATAACTTTAAAATTTGAATCAGAAGCGGGGGGGTAGGGGGGGGCGGCTGATAGTGAGAGAAAGTGGGGAGAGTTGTACGTAAACTTCCCCATTGAGAAAGTTGTCTGCCTTTTTCACAAGATTTCCAACGGGGATTATTTAACCCACAGTTCACTGGCCAGTTTATATGACATCCTATACCATCTTTTGAAGTAAATGAATTTCCATATAATGTATACATCTTAGAAACTGTTAAAAAAGTACTTTAGATTCTCATTGTTCTCAATAAAAGGGAGAGAATGAAATCTAGCAGCCATCTCAAAAATCCAAATTAGCTTTGGCTTCAAAGATTAAAAAGAAAAAAATGACATTGGTATCATTTACTAGTTAAGTTAAAAAAATTCTAGGCGTATGTTTCATGAACTAACACTTCTACAAGTTTATTTCATGTATCGAAGCAAAGCGTGGAGGATGAAGGCACATTGTAGATAGAACAGCCGCGAGAGGTGATTTGATAACAATAATGTCCTTGTCAGAAGACAGGGCATGCGTGCACCACATTGGACTTCACATGAAATTGAGCAAAACTGACTATTTCACTTTTCTGAGTGCCTGCTCTGGGTCGGGCACTAAGAGTTGGGGATACAGGAGTGACCAAGACAGACAGAGTCCTGCTCTAATGGAGCTTGTGTTCTAAGGAGGGGGTGGTGAGGAGAGTGATAGATGATAAAATAAGTAAATATACCTACATGTACTGAAAAGTGCTATGAAGTTTGGTCTTATTTCAATTTAATTACTCAGTAGGCATGTTTGTATTTAGAAAACTAAGACTACATAATTATTTCATATTTTTAGCTTCTCTTACTAGGAAAGAGAAATGATTCATAACCATAGAGTGTGAACAAAATACTTTTAAGCCTCAGAGATTTGTTTTATTGTTTTCTTTTACAAGGAGGTAATTCCACACATAAAAAGAGATACATGATTATTACCGCACACTTTTCAGGACCAAAGAAGACACTCCTTCTGTTTCAGTATTCTCTGGAGAAACGAAAAATGTACGTTTAGTTTTACATCTAATGGCATAATATTATTCACTTACTTAACACTGTTCTGGGTGCTAGGAATACAATAGTGAATGGAAGAGACAAAGGACCTATTCTTGTGGAACCTTACATTTTATTGGAGACAGGCAATAAGCAAGCACACGCGTATATAGCACGTCAAGGATGAAAGTACAATAAGGAACTACAGAGCAAGCTTCAGGAAGAGTGAGGAGGGCGGCAGCCTGCTGTTGTGGACATAATGGCAGGAAAAAGCCCTCTGATCAAGAGTGCCTGGTGCAGAGGCTTGAGCACTAACGAGTGAGCATGTGGATGTGGAGGATCTAATGAAGGTCTAGCTATTGCCTCTGGTTGTTACATCTCTTAATCCAGAATAGATTCCCACCCCCCGCCCACCATTCCCTATTTGTTCATGATGTTGAATTTGGGAAGACTTAGTTGGCCTGTGGAATATTTCAATTCTGTGTTTGTTAGATTGCTTTTTCATAGGGTTAATTTATTCTTCTGTTTTCATGTTTCTTGTAAACTGGAAGGTACATGTAAGGGCTTGCTGAGTTTTAGGTTAAGCATTTTTGGCTTAACCTAAATATTTCGTAAGTGCTACTGTTTACTTATATTGCATTGTATCTGGATGGTTGTCCCTATACGTGACCTAAGGGTGGCTGTGCAGGTGATAACAGCTCTGTTAGTCCACTTCAAAATTATGCTTTCTCCCTGTGATTGGCATTGTAATCTGAAGCTGACACCCAATTTCCCATCAGCCTTTTACCTATTAGTTTTTGCATCCATTGATAATTCTTTTTTTCCCCCAAATTAAATCTTTATTGTTCAGATTATTACAGTTGTTCCTCTTTTTTCCCCCCCATAGCTCCCCTCCACCCGGTTCCCACCCCACCTTCTGCCCTTACCCACCCCCCCCAC
>NW_005353379.1:111877-115138 GCF_000412655.1 Myotis brandtii
CAGGGAATCAACAGGGCGGAGCAAACAGCTATGGCTGATCCTCAGTCCTACCCTAAGAGGCCCTGTGTCTCAGTGTCCCGGTAATCGCCGCAAGCACCTCTGAGATTTACGACCGATGCCAGACAATCCAGTTTCTCCCCTTATGAGTCTGGGTCTGCAGAGACTCGTCCGGAACTGGAGTTCAGAGCAGTTGGGAGCTTGAGACTCCCTCCTGATTGAAAAAGACAACCGCGTCCTCAGTTGCCAGCCCTTTCCACATGTGCCTCCGTACCTCTGCACTTTACTTCCGCACCTCCTCTGAGTCTCAGTGTGCTTTTCTCTTTCCTTCTAGTTGTAGAATTTCCACTCAGCCAGCCTTCCTATGGTTCTGGATGATGTCCGTTTTGTCTTTTAGTTGTATTTTTGAAGAGGTTGTGCGAGGCAGCAATTTCCGGTGTTTACCTATGCTGCCATCTTTGTTTTCCTCTATTGATAATTCTTAACCTGAATCAATTATTTCATTAGAACTTGCAAAAGAGTGATTTTAAAAAATTCTATCATTTCTTCTACACTTTTAATGACATTCTTCTGTGAAGAGATGCTCTTCTCTATCCACTTGGGCTATCTGATCACCTGAAATACATTTCCTAGTGTAAAGACAGGATGGATTCTTATTCTTTCCCTCCATTGATTTGCAGAGCTAGCATTTGGGGCAGAAGCCACTTGCAGTGGTGACAAAGGAATTTTATTTTTGGTTTTGTCTCTTGTTTAGACTCATTTTTATATTAAATAATGTTTTAATCAGCTGCAGCCATTCTTTGTGTGCTCAAATTGTCCCAACATCTTCAAGCTGCCTTTTATGTGCTTTTGATATGATTGCATTTACCTTTAAATTCTGACTCCAACGATAATTTACCTCTTTTTTCTTTTCTTTTTTTTTTTACCTTTTATAATATACTAGAGGCCCGGAGCACAAAATTCATGCACGGGGGAGGGAGGTCCCTCAGCCCAGCCTGCACCCTCTCCAATCCTGCACCCTCTCCAATCGGGACCCCTAAGGGGATGTCTGACTGCCTCTTGCAATCTGGGACTGTTGGCTCCTAACCACTCACCTGCCTGCCTGCCTGATCAAACCTAACCCCTCTGCCTGCCTGTCTGATCACCCCTAACTGCTCCTCTAACAGCCTGATGCCCCTAACCGCCTCTGCCTCACCTCGCACCCGGGACCCAGGTTTCCATCCTTCAGCCGGTCGCAGGCACCCGGGACTTGGGTCGGCTTCGCCCGGGCTGGCTGCAGCCACAAGGGACTGTGGGCAGGCAGCTTCGCCTGGGCCACAGCCACAGGCGCTGGCTCCTGGGACTGTGGGGCGGTGGTTTGTCCCTCTCCCAGGCTGCAAGCACAGCTGCTGGCACCCGGGACCATGGGGCGGGCGGCTTGTCCCTCTCCGGGCCGCAGGTGCAGATGCAGCCGCTGGTGCCTGGGACCATGGGGCAGGCGGCTTATCCCTCTCCTGGGCCGTAGGTGCAGCCACTGGTGCCTGGGACCATGGGGACTGTGGGGTGTATGGATTGTCCCTCTCCCGGGCCGCAGGCACAGATGCAGCCGCTGGACCCAGCACCATGGGATGTGCAGCTTGTCCCTCTCCCAGGCTGCAGGCGCTGGTGCCCGGGACTGCAGGGTAGGCAGCTTCCTCTCCCAGGCCAATTGTCCCTCACTTGGGCTGCAGCTGCACGCGCTGGTTCCCAGGACCACAGGGTGGGCGGCTTTTCCCTCTCCTGGGCCACAGGTGCAGCCACTGGTGCCCAGGACTGCAGGGACCATGGGGCTTGCAGATTGTCCCTCTCCCGGGCCGCAGGCACAGCCACTGGTGCCCAGGACCACAGGGCGGGCAGCTTGTCCCTCTCCTGGGCTGCAGCCTGGCTGGTCTCCATTCTTCTCTCATGAGCTCATTTGTGTCTGGCTGGTCCCCATTCCTCTCTCACGAGCTCATTTGTCCCTGGCTGGTCCCCATTCCTCTCCCCAGTGTTGAGTGTCTGAGCCATTAAGGCGTGAGGGCATGATGACTATTTGCATATTAGCTCATTATGTAGGATACTGTAAAGTACAAAATATCTGTATTTTCATGTAAGTAGTAAATATTCATTTGAAATTCTATTGTATACACAAAATGAAAGAAAAGAATAACATGCTTTTACTTAGTTCATGTATCTAAAATTTTTTTCAAATTTTGTGGTATTTCTGTTTATGTGTACTTCTTAAATTTACTGTTCTAATTTGTAGTGAACATTCCCTTTTTACATTCAATATATTAAAAACACCACACAGAATAGTATGTTATATAATGGAAGGAGTTTTATAAAATACTAGAGGCCTGGTGCACAGATTGGTACCCCATTGGGGTCCCTCAGCCTGGCCTGCGCCCTCTTGCAATCTGGGATCCCTCAGGGGATGTTGGAGAGCTGGTTTCAGCCCAGTCCCTGCAGGCCAAGTTGAGGGACCCCATCGGTGCACAAATCTGTGCACCAGGCCTCTAGTATGCATGTAAGATCTTTGATTAATCTCTTCTCTCTCTACCCCCCTTCCTCCCTTCCCTCTGAGATTCATCAGTCTGTTCCATGTTTTCATGCCTGTGCATTGACCGTCTGCCCCCTGATGGTCATTGCATGTCATAATGGCGGGCCGGTCACTTAGGCTTTTATATTTATACTAGAGGCCCGGTGCACAAAAATTTGTGCACTCGGGGGGCAGGGGGAGGGGGGTCCCCCAGCCCGGCCTGTGCCCTCTCGCAGTCTGGGACCCCTCGGGAGATAACGACCTGCTGGCTTAGGCCTGCTCCCGGGTGGCAGAGGGCAGGCCCAATCCCTAAGTGCAGCCCCTGGTCAGGCTCAGAGCAGGGCCGATTGGGGAGTTGGGGCGCCGCCCCGTCATGCACAGAGCAGGGCGGATCGGGAGGTTGCGATGCCACCCTCAGTCACGCTCAGGGTAGGGCCGATTGGGGGGTTGGGGCACCGCCCCCTGTCACACTCAAGGCAGGGTCGATGGGGAGGTTGCGGCGCCACCCCCTGTCACGCACAGAGCAGGGCCAATCAGGGGGTTGGGGCGCTGCCCCCTGTCACTCACAGAGCAAGGCCGATCAGGGGGTTGGGGAGCTCCCCCCTGTCACGCACAGAGCAGGGCCCATCAGGGGGGTTGGGGCGCCACCACTGTCACACTCGGGGCAGGGCCGATGGAGAGGTTATGGCTCTACCCTGTCACACACAGAGCAGGGCCCGTGGAGGGGG
>NW_005353379.1:115516-124088 GCF_000412655.1 Myotis brandtii
TTGCAACTGAGAGGCCGGCAAGTGAGGCGGTGAACGTTGGAGTCTGCAGCAAGCAAGCCTCCCTGCTCGCTTCAGTGCCTGGCTGCCGGCTGCCATCTTGGCTGACAGTTAATTTGCATATACTCACTGATTAGCCAATGAAAAGGGTAGCGGTCGTACGCTAATTACCATGTTTCTCTTTTATTAGTGTAGATATATGAGATGAGATAGCAGGCAATATTCTCTCAGCAATGTAAAGCTTTATTCTACTTGAATTTCAAAGCTCCCCATTATAATAATCTGAATCTTCAAAAATTGAATATTATAATGCTTACTAGAGGCCTAGTGCATGAATTCGTGCAAGGGTGGGGTCCAGCTGGCCTGCCACGATTGGGGCCGATTGGGCTGGGCTGGCCTGGGGGAGACCTCGGGCGGTTGGCCGGCTGGCCTGCCCCCTGATTGATCTCCTGGTCGAGGGGACAATGTGCATATTAGCCTTCTATTATATAGGACTAGAGGCCCGGTGCACAAAAATTTGTGCACTCAGGGGGGTCCCTCAGCCTGGCCTGTGCCCTCTCGCAGTCTGGGACCCCTCGGGGGATGACCACCTGCTGGTTTAGGCCCGCTCCCTGGGGAATTGGGCCTAAGCTGGCAGTCAGACATCACTCCAGCAGCCTGGGAGCCCTTGGAGGATGTCCACTTGCCAGCGGGGAGCAGGCCTAAGCTGCAGTTGGACATCTTTAGCGCTGCTGAGGAGGCGGGAGAGGCTCCTACCACCACCGCTGTACTGACAGCCGTCAGCCTGGCTTGTGGCTGAGCAGAGCTCCCCCTGTGGGAGCGCACTGACCACCAGGGGGAAGCTCCTGCATTGAGCGTCTGCCCCCTGGTGGTCAGTGTGTGTCATAGTAACCAGTCATTCCCAGTCTTTCTGCTGTTAGGGTCAGTTTGCATATTACCCTTTTATTATATAGGATATGTAAGCCAAGATGGTGAACATGAACTTATACTGGACACAATACAGGGTGGGGCAAAAGTAGGTTTACAGTTGTGAGTATGCAAAACAGAGTTTATTCTTGTATTATTATGTATTAATTATTGTATTATTTTTCCATATGAACAACTGTAAAACTACTTTTGCCCCACCCTTTATATCTGGTTAAGAAATTTTTCTCTAACAAGTATCTTGAACCCAAACCTGATATAGGTGGATGGTTGAATTTATTTAGAATTGAGGTTGTTTCCAGTGGTGTGACAAATTCAAAGGACAACAGCGTTTAGTACCCTGTAAGAGTGACATGGTGTCCTTTGGATTCTAAGCTTTATCTGTGTCATGGACCAGGGATCTCAATCAATGGCATGGAGGTTGAAGAGCCAGAAGTGAGCCAGAAGGATTGAAGAACATACCTGATCATGGGGAATCTCTAAATTTATATTTTAGAAGTGGCACATTTTTAGTGATGTACCTGAGGCAGGGAATGTTCTAGCTAAAGTTTGTTGAATAAACGACTGTCAGGTCCAGGGAATGACTAAGAGAATGTATTTGGGGAGATTGTCACTTATGATGAAGTGGCAAGAAAATGACAGTTAAATATGAATTAAATCTGGATGATATGGAAATGATTGTGCCAAATTAAATTAACTTTGTAATGTGATGTATTAGTTGATTTGCCTGAATGATATTAACATTAAATTATGAAGACACATCAGAGGGATAGGAGTACAGTGATTTGAGAAGCAGATTACACTGCTCTTTTACTTAATAACTTAAAATTGATTTGTGGGGCCAACTTATTCAGAATATATACTAATAGACTAGTTTAATTGTCTTTCTTCTTTCTTTAAGAAAGTCTTACCTGTCCAAAAGGCAGCTTCACGAACTTTATGCATTTTTCTACGTTATAATCGTAAACAAGAACAGAGACTTGAGGTCATTCAAAAATTAATTGAACGTGAGTAATCATTGTCTATTATTTTGAAAAAAGGTAAACAAAGTAATTGGTCTTAATTATCTCTGACTTATGTATCATTTTGGCATGAGTAGTTAGGCTGATGTTGGTAATACCTAGAGTGTTTGTGTTTGAGTCTTACAAGTAAGTTTTAGTTTGTTTTAGAAATTTATATGACAGGATCAGAGCTGTGATGAATGAAAGTAATAATTATTCTGGGCCTTTTTTTGTGTGTGAATTTCTGCAGTCAAGAACTTAAAATATGTATACTTTTGTTGAAAGCCTAGTTTCTCCCCTAATGAAAAATAATTTGAAACTAAAATATAAAAAGAATATCCATGAATCTAAGCATTTATCTTTCTATTTTCAATATTAACAGTGAGGTGTTTTTTTTTAAGAGTTGAATAAATGTGAATCTGTGAGTCTAGGTGGCTTATAATGTGTTAAAAATTAAGTCAATTAACAAATGTAAATTTATTTTAATTTGCTAAGGGCCAAAATCAAGACAAAAACCTTTAGTGCAGCAGTTCTCAGCCTGTGGGTCGCGACCCCTTTGGGGGTTGAACGACCCTTTCACAGGGGTCGCCTAAGACCATTGGAAAACACATATATAATTACATATTGTTTTTGTGATTAATCACTATGCTTCAATTATATTCAATTTGTAACAATGAAATTGGGGGTCACCACAACATGAGGAACTGTATTAAAGGGTCGCGGCATTAGGAAGGTTGAGAACCACTGCTTTAGTGGAAGTGTTAATTCTAAAAATAGCGGCCTACATCTGTATCTACTTAGCAAATTTGTTAATTATTGTATACTTGCTTTGATAATCATGTTTTTAAGCTTTTATTAAACTGTTGTCCAGTATAGGCAGGCAAAGAGATTTTCTGGTTATTGGAGTTTATCATTTTAAGTATAGATTGCCTCTTTTCAAAACGTTAGAGTACATAAAATTTCATTTACGAAAAGTTACGCTTAGTATACTTTAATGTTTCATTTTTTAGTCTCTTTTAATTACATTTTTACTTTTCATTGGGTAGGACCTTACATTTAAAATGTTTTATTGATTTATTTTTATTGATTGACTTTAGAGGGAGAGAGAAGAAAAGAGAAACATAAATTTGTTATCCCACTTATTTACATATTCATTGGTTGATTCTTATATGTGCCCTGACTGGGGATCAAACCCAAAGCCTTGGTGTATGGGCACCATGCTCTCACCCATGAGC
The DNA here is from genome assembly GCF_000412655.1 of Myotis brandtii. Classification (NCBI taxonomy): domain Eukaryota; kingdom Metazoa; phylum Chordata; class Mammalia; order Chiroptera; family Vespertilionidae; genus Myotis; species Myotis brandtii. The sequence continues at coordinate 118,674 of NW_005353379.1, forward strand.
TACCTGGCCAGGGCTAAAATTTTTTATTTTAAAAGAAGATTCTGTTTTGGTTTTAAATATTAAAAATGTTGCCTTTGAACATTTATATAATAAGGGAGAAAATTATTCTTTTAATTTGATCCGAATTATTTTAATTCTGTAATTTAATAATATTGTATTTACATATGACTGTTCACTTCAAAGCATTTTTAAGGAAACAAGGAAGAAAACAGTTAATTTGGTTGCTGAAAGGTTTTGAAGTTATACGTATCTGCGTTTGAATTCCAGCTCTGCCCTTAACCTGCTCTGTGACTGTAATGTCTTTGAACCTCAGTATCTTTATCTTTTAGGAGGGATAATTATGTGCTTATCCCATTGGATTGTTTTCCAGGATTGAAGGAGATAATATGTTTAAAGCACTTAGCACATAGTGGGTGATCAAAATAGCAGATGTAGTCATTCAATATTTACTAAATGCTCATGGGATCGAATGCAATGTTTAATAGATATTTTTCTGTTTTTTGAGGTATTATTAACTTGGGGGGTCTACAAACCTGGGGTATATAATATGATTTTTTTTCTCTTATCTCTTGCATTTGCTAAATAAATTGTGGGTTTAAAGAAACGTGCCATGGATTTTGTGTCTGATTCTGTCATGTATTTTCATGTAGGAAAAATTAAACTTATGTTAATTTTTTGGTTTTGTTTTTAGAACTGGGCCAAGGAAAAAGTTATTGGAATAGACTTCGATTTTTGGATACCTGTGAATTTATTATAGAGCTCTTTTCCAAATCATTTTTCTGTAAATATTTCTTTCTACCTGCTATTGAACTGACACATGATCCAGTAGCAAATGTGAGGTATGGTTATCAATCCAAGAAAATATTTGAAAAATGTATTTTAATGTATCTACTATAATGAATATATGCAAAATGTTGTTTTAGTCAATTAAAAATTCAAGTAGAGAATTTGTATTAGCTTTGGAATTCTTAGTGAACAGGGGTAGGGCTGCTGTGAAGTCTTTTTCTTGCCTTTCCAATGTTCAGCTGTCTTGCATTTTTGAAACCCAATAGATGTTATTTGCAGTTGGTTAACTGTTTGATTAGAGGGAACAGGACTGGAAATGGCTTGCTTGGAAATTGAAAAAAGTAATAGATATATTTTGCCTTTTTTCCCCTCCCAAAATAAGCATATTATTTCTTTCTTTTAATTGTGGTAAAATACGTAACATAAAATTTACCATTTTTACCATTTTTAAGTGAATAGTCCAGTGGCATTTCATACACGCATACTCTTCCAGTTATTTGTACAGTGCATAATGAGTTGAAGAGAACTGTAGCCCGTCAGCCATTAGATATCTGTGTTTTATGCGCCATGTCTCTGTTCTGAACTTGAGGACCTCAGGTCTGTAGGGGAGAGACACAAAGTCAGGTGGCCAAGACTTCCCTGAACAGAAGGACTCCTGAACTCCCTGCTGGGTTTTCACATGCTACCCACTTAGTCTATGCTGTGTGACATGTGCATCTTTTATAATGAACTCACATGAATTGTAGGCAATATTATAATACTAACAGGAAGAATTGTCAAGGCAGTAAACATGGGGCTGCTGTTGAGAGAAAATATACCAAGAAGAATTGCCAAAAGATGTTGAAAAGTTCAACCTGAGAATTTTAAGATCATTGTTTAAGGGGAACATCTCTAGAGATTGGTTTCGTTTTGAATTTTTGTGTGAGGACACACAGAAAGCACTGTTGCATCGGCTTCAGTAGTTTGTGCATCTCCTTTCTGCTATGTAAGTGAGAGGTGCCGTTTCCTTAGAGTAAATTTAAAGAACTGTTGATAATTCATTAGAATTTAGCTCTTGCTAAAGAAGTAATGGATCTGACCATATTATTAACATTTTGAAAATTGAAGTTGTGATTCTAGAAAAGTGGCTTTCAATGAGATGGACTGTCACCAAGAAGTTGACAAAAATTATTTGAAAGGAAATGGAATCATCTCTCTCTGGGCAATGGGACTAATCATATAGCATTGGCGCTAAGGGAAAGCAACCTGCCCATGCAAAAGCCAAGTGCAGATTAATTGAATATTGCTCTATGAATGGTGATATTTGTGGGTAAGAGCTCACTGAATAGCAGGAAGTCTTGGTTCCCACTTCCTGCCTAGGTGGCTGCCAGCCCCTCAAATGGGTCCAGCACCACCTTGTACTAATTGGCTTTGGGTACAAAAGCCTTTGCCCAGTGCTATAGAGATTGCAGATGGAATAGGAGCCATCACAGGCCAGGGTGGTAGGTCATGCAGGTTAGGAGAGTTTCTGGAGCCACTGCCTAAGCTGATACCCAGCCCTGTACTGGCTGTGTGTCTTTGGGCAAGTTACAAAACCTCCCTGTGCATCCATTTCCTTAGTACCTACTTCATAGGGTGTTCTGAGGAATACAGCAGAGATAATGTACATAAAGAGTTTAGTTTACCAGAAAGGTGTTGTCCCTAATCTCAAAGTCTTCATAATATCATGGGCCCAGGATTCTCATAGAGATAAATCATTACTGTAGTTTGTATAACTTCTGCTGAATAAATATTTTCTAGACCTGACTTGGGTTATAAAGAATGAAGTGTGCATATACTGTATTTTATTTTTACCATTAAGTGGGTGTTTAAAATTTAAATTCACTGAGTCATTATCAAGGCTGGTAAAATATTATTGGTATTCAAAGAAGCCTTCTCCTGAGCTATGAGAAGTGAGAAAAAACCTCTGTGGGGGACTGAGACCCCTTATTGGAGAATGCATCACAAGACTTGACAGCATGCCTGGTGAGCTCTGCATGAGATGGCTGTCGACAGAGCTGGAAACTCTAGAGGAGGAGCGTTACTCTTTTTGGTCGAATAAAGAACAAACTTTGTTGTATGAGAAGAATCCTTAACTGAGGGCTCAGCTGACAAAGCATCCTGAAATCTCTAGGCATGGGACTTAGCTGTCGCAAGGCTCGGCACAGAAATAAAAATAATGTCTGGAGAGCACTCAGCTGACTAAATGAAAACAGCAGCCATAGAACAGACAGCTGCCTGGCATCCCTCTCTGAGCCCAGCCCACAGAGCTTGAGCCCAGCCCACAGAGCTTCCTCTGAGCTGCCTCCTCCCAAGCCCAGCCCACAGAGCTTCCTCTGAGCTGCCTCCTCCCAGGCAGGTTTTCTGCACGTTCCTGTGTCCTCTCACCTCTGGGCGCTCTTCAGTCTGCTCGGTGCTTCCTATCCGCCGGATCTAGACGGACTGTGCCCTAGACATTACCCTTTTATCTCGTCTACTCAGGCTGCACCCTGGCTTGCAAATCATCCACATGCTGAAGATTCCTGACTGTCTCTCCAACATGGACACCTGCCCTGAACAGAAGACTTACTGAATCAACTGCCCACTTAACATGTCCACTGAGTATCTAATAGGCACCTCTGACTTAATGTGTCTCAAAGTAAACCCCCATCTTGCTCCTGAGGTCTTCTCCATCCCAGTAAATAACCATGTCATCTTTCCAATAGCTCAGGTCAGAACCTCCACTCCTTTCTGTCATCCCACTGCCAAGCCCTCAGCACATCCTGCTGCTTGCACAATGTATTCAGAACCCAGCACTTCTCACCACCTGACTGCCATCATCTGGTTCAGGCACCGTCGTTCTTATTTGAATTGCTGAAAGGGCCTCCCCTGTGGTTTCCTTTCTCCTGTCCTTGGCCATCTGCAGTCTAACTCCGCACAATAGCCAGACGATACTTTCAAAACCTCAATCAGCCCTGGTTGGTTTGGCTCAGTGGATAGAGCGTCGACCTGTGGACTGAGGGGTCCTGGGTTCGATTCCAGTCGTGGGCGTGTGCCCGGGTTGCGGGCTTGATCCCCAGTGGAGGATGTGCAGGAGGCAGCCAGTCAATGATTCTCTCTCATTGATGTTTCTATCTCTCTCTCTCTACCTCTCCCTCTCTGAAATAAAAAATATAAACAAACAAACAAACAAACAAAACCCCTAAGTCAGACAATTTAACTCCTCTGTTCAAACCTTCCCTGGCTTCTCATTGCACTTAAAAGCCAGTCTTGGAACAGTGGCCTGCAAGGCCCTGGATGAGCTGGCCTCCTACTGCTGCTCAAAGATCTGCTAATCTCATCTTTGCCCCATTCTGTCCTCTCATCCAATTTGCCAATTTGGGCCAATTTGTTAATTTGGGACAGCACCTTGGCAAGCTCCCCCTACAGGACATTTTCTCTTACTGCAGCTACTGCCTGTAATGTTCAGGTATTCATGTGACTAATTCCCTCATTGATTTATTTTTTTTTAGGTCTTTGCTTAAATGTCATCTTTTCAGTGAAACCTTCACTGAAACCCTCCCTGACCACCTGTTTTAAAATTGTAACTTCCCTCCTCTGGTTCTCCCCTGTCTTCTATCCCATGTAATTTTTCTCTACAGCACCTACCACTATCTAACATTTTACTTTGTTTATCCTCCCTCCCTCCCCTCATGCTAGCATGTAAGCTCCATGACACCACAGGATTTGCTGCTCTTATTCACCATTGTATCGCAGCACCTGGAATAATGAACGCTTGACTCATTCTAGGCACTCCATGAGCATTTGTTGCATAATAAATGAACTCTTAGGCTACCTACAACTTGGGTTTTTCTTTCAGTTTTATGTCACTATTATTTTACAGTTATTAAATTTAAGTTATAAATTTACACACAAGTAAATAGTATTTAATTTATTATAGAATGAAACTTTGCTACTTGTTGCCCAAAGTGAAATCTACTCTGAAGATCCCTGAAGATAAACATCTACTTCAACAGTTAGAAATGTGCGTGAGAAAACTTCTATGTCAAGAAAAAGATAAAGATGTTCTGGCTATTGTAAAAAGAGTAAGTCTCATGCTGGCCACAACATTTGTATTTCTTGCATTAAGACAGTCTTTATTAGCCCTGGCTGGTGTGGCTCAGTTAGCTGGGCATTGTCCCGTGTACCGACGGGTTGTCAGTTTGATTCCCACCCTGGGCACGTGCCCTGACCGGGCTCAAATCCTGGTAGGGGGTGTGGAGGAGGCACTGATTGATGTTTTGATCTCACATCACTGTTTCTCCCTCTCCCTTTCTCTCACTTTTAAAATCAATAATCTATTTAAAAAAAAGGATAATCTTAATTATATCTTCACTGTTTTAGCTTGATGGGATGGCACTATGTTAAAATCTTTATATCCTTGCTAGTGTACTAAGAATTAGAAACTGATTTGGTTGATATGTGCTACAATTGGATATGAAAGTCGGCACTCATTAGATATTATTAGTAAAGGGCGTCCCAAAATTCACGCAAGAAGTAATTTTGATAGAAAACACAGGTTTATAATTAAAATTGTAAATTTTTTATTGCTTCATAAAGTATACAGTATAGGGTTATGTATGGAATAGCATA
>NW_005353379.1:124468-128938 GCF_000412655.1 Myotis brandtii
AAAAATTTACAATTTTTAATTATAAACCTGTGTTTTCTATCAAAATTACTTCTTGCGTGAATTTTGGGACACCCTTTAGTAATATAAGCTCCACAGGAGAGAGCTTGGCACATTTTTGGTGCTCAATAAATGCTGTTTAACTAGTAATGAATACTTCATTCACCAGGCTTTATTTACAAGCAATTATAATCTGGGAAAGCTTTGTTGGTAAAATGGAAAAGGCACATTTGATAGACATTTAGCCATGGAGGGGCCCTCTGCAGTAATTCAGTGTGTGTGACTTTACAGAAGGTCTAGACCAGCCGTGGGCAAACTACGGCCCGCGGGCCGGATCCAGCCCATTTGAAATGAATAAAACTAAAAAAAAAAAAGACCGTACCCTTTTATGTAATGATGTTTACTTTGAATTTATATTAGTTCACACAAACACTCCATCCATGCTTTTGTTCCGGCCCTCCGGTCCAGTTTAAGAACCCATTGTGGCCCTCGAGTCAAAAAGTTTGCCCACCCCTGGGATAGACCTAGTGATATTAAGTGTCTGCTTAAGATCATATTGGTAAGTGACAGAAATAGGACTAGAGTATAGATCTCTTACTCCCAAGAGCATCCTTTTTTCAATAAAGTAACATTGTGTCTTACGGTTTGTTTTGTTTTAGTATGTGATCTTACTATAGGGATTGTTTGGGAATGTTGGAACACTAAAAAAGTCACAATTTCGATTTGTGAAGTCAAACCTTAACCCTTTGAGTGCCAACCAATATCCTAGGAACTATGCTAAAATTGCCAAGGCATTTTTGCTGATTTCAGAGCAGTTTAGGAAAAAAATTATGAATCGCAAGTAAATGAAGTTACATATTCAAAAATCACTACAAGCATTCGGCATCATAAGTAATCTGCACTTAGGTGCCATCTGTCAATAAAGAGTGAACTACTAGCATCTAATAGTGACACTGCAGGAGGAGCGCGATCGCGCTCCCTGGCACTCTAGGGGTTAAAATACTTTAGTCTTCAAAAACTCTATTATGCTCAATATATAAGTAATGCTAATCCTATATAATAAAAGCCTAATATGTTAAGTGTCTGACCTTTTGCTCAACCGTTCAACCAGTCGTTATGACACACACTGACCATCAGGGGGCAGATGCTCCAGCCGGTAGGTTAGCTTGCTGCTGGGGTCCGGCCATTCGGGACTGGGCAAGATGGGCCCGACATGTCCTGGAGCCCTCCTGTGGTCCCTCCCCAGCCCCAATCGTGCACCGGTGGGGTCCTTTGGCATGGCCTGCGCCCTATCACAATCTGGGACCTCTCGGGGGATGTCGGAGAGCTGGTTTCAGCCCAATCCCCACAGGCCAGGCCAAGGGACCCCACCAGTGCATGAATCCGTGTACCAGGCCTCTAGTGTTTTTATAAGATTAAGTCAAATTAAAGTGATTGCTTTTTGCCCTAGCTGGTTTGGTTCTGGATAGAGCTTCGGCGCAGGACTGAAGGGTCATGGGTTCAATTCTGGTCAAGGGCACATACCTCGGTCAATCCATGTGTCTCTGTCGCATCAATGTTTCTCTCTGTCTCTCCTTCCTCTTGCTCTAAAAAATCAATGGAAAAATAGCCTTGGGTGAGGATTAACAACAACAAAACAGTGGTTTGCTTTTATGAATCTGAATGTGAACTTCAGGACACATAGTTTTTGAGAATTTATTTGTAGTGAGAGAAATTAATTTATTAATATCTTAAATAATGGCATTGATTTGAGAAAAAGAAGAATTCTTTGTTTGTGATTTTTTTCCCCTAGAAATAATTTCCAGTGTCACATGAGGAACTTTTTAATAAAGTGACTTGATAACTTAGTATTAATTAGTATAATTTTATTTTACTGAGATGTGAATTCCTCTTCATCAACTGAAATAACCAGAAATAGCCAGCACCTGGACATGCATCTAAATTTAAACACACACACTTACACTTGTTTCTATCAGATATTTCTGACCTTGCTATTTAATTACAGAAGTTTAGGCAATGAAGTTAACATGCCAAAATAGTACATGAGAGGGTTAGCTACTTTTCTGAAAGAATCTGTTAGCTTAAGATAATATAAGTTAACCCCATAAATAGGTACAGAAATGATATAATTAAATCAATGGATTATTCTGGAATACTTCTCTTATTTTGAGTATGAAGTCAGTCTTTCCCATCAAAATTCTGTAGTACAATGTGCTCATACTGAGGTGTTGGTATGGGAACCTTTGAGAGAAGCTACACAAAGCTTCCGGATAAACATGGAATAGCTGACTCTTGTCAGTTTTTTAAGATGGGAAATAACTTTATTTAAAAGCTATTTCATGGGATAAATTTCCAAATTTTTATAAATTTCAGCATAAAAATAAAATTTTAAATATATGTTTGCAACGAATAGCATTGGCTTATGAATGTGTAGATGTACTTTATTTTGGCCATTAGAGAGAAGTACTCTACTCCGTCAGAGACAGAGCCGTGGGGTAGATGGATCATTGTTAGATTGAAATAATTGGTGTCAGACTAATATATTCTGAAAGACAAATATTACATTGAGAGAATGCTTTCAGAATAAAGTCTTTTCTATTGGTTAGTGTCATATTGATAAAAAGTTTATGTGGGAAGGAAAGGAATTAAGAATTTTAAGCCAAAGGATAGATTACTTCATATATATTTAGCTAAAAGGTTTTTATAAAGTTCAGAAATTATACTGTATTTCTGAAAATTCAGAAGAGTGGCACTGAGAATTATTAGAAATTAGTTAAATTGCATGTTTAGTATTTAAAATATTCCTCTAGACTTGCTCTTCTTTTATTTTTTCAAAAAAAATATTTTTATTGATTTCAGAGAGGAAGGGAGAGGGAAAAGGAGAGATAGAAACATCAATGATGAGAGAGAATCGTTGATTGGCTGCCTCCTACACACCCCACACTGGGGAATCGATCCTGAAACCCCGGCATATGCCCTGACCAGGAATTGAACTGTGACCTCCTGGTTTATAGGTCGGCACTCAACCACTGAACCACACCGGCCAGGCGTAGACTTGCTCTCCTTAAAGTAAAAAACTTTAAAAGTTTAAATAGAGCCTGGCATTAAAAATATAGAGATTGATGAAAAATAAAAAATACAATGGAGAATTGGGAAGAACTTTAAAAGGTTTCTAACTTAACCTTATACATAGTGTAGAAGTCTCCTATTTGAAACTCCCTCTGGAAAGAGTCTTTTTGTGAAATGATGGTTGATTTGATTATTGTTGAATATTTTAAAAACTTTCTTTACAGACTGTGTTAGAGTTGGACAGAATGGAAATGTCTATGGATGCTGTAAGTATACTCTCTTGCTTTTATTCTTAAAAGTTGACATACACTCATCATTAATGTTCCACAGTTTCACTTTAAACTTAAACTTAGTTTCAGAACAAGTTTTATGAGAAAGATTTGTTGGATCAAGAGAAAGAAAGAGAGGAACTGCTTCTTTTGGAAATGGTATGTTATTTTCACATGCACACACACGTATTTTTTTCTGACCAATATTAAATATGCTTTGTTATTAAACCTATTAAATAATTTCTTTCAATTTACACTACTCTTTTTCTTCCTAAATCACTAAAAAGTCCTGATTTTTTTTTTTTTTTAATCCTCACTGGAGGATATTTTTTCCATTGATTACTAGAGAGAGAGAGTGGAAGTAAAGGAGGAGGGGAGAAAGAGAGAAACATCAACATGAGAGAGACACATTGATTAGTTGCCTCTGGCATTTGCCCCTACCGGGGCCAGGGAACCTGCAACCACAACTGAGGTATGTGCCCTTGACTGGAAGTTGAACCCACAACCCTTTGGTCTGTGGGCTGATGCTCTAACCAGCCAGGGCAAGAGTCCTGATCTTTTGATATCTGTTATTTTATGAACTATAAGGAAAATGATATTTGAAAGGCTTTAAAACTATTTTATTTAAGTATTATTGACATACAATTAACTGCATATATTTTAGGTATAGGATTTGATGAATTTTAACATGGGCATATCTATGAAACCATCACCACAATCAAAGCACCAAACATTTTCATTCCCTTAAAGGTTTCTGCATGGCCCTTTATGATTCATATCTTTTACTCCAGACCCCAGAAAGCATTACTCTAGTTTCTGTCACTACAAATTAGTTTGCAACGAGAATTTATATAAATTTAATAATATGTATGTGATTTTTTTGTCATGCTTTTTCCATCATCATAATTTATTTGATATGAAGTTTAGGATTAGTTTGTTCATTTCTATAAAAAGCCTGCTAGAATTTTTGTGAGGATTGTGTTAGGATTGATCTACAGATCAATTTGGAGAATTGCCATCTTAACATGAGTCTTCCTAATTCATGTACTATGTCTACCCCTCCATTTATTTAGCCTCCTTTACTTTTTTTAAGTTTTATTTTATTGTTTAAAGTATTACATATAGTATTATAAAT
>NW_005353379.1:128976-149073 GCF_000412655.1 Myotis brandtii
CCAGGGGTCCTCAAACTACGGCCCTCGGGCCATATGCAAATACAAATATTGTATTTGTTCCCGTTTTGTTTTTTTTTACTTCAAAATAAGATATGTGCAGTGTGCATAGGAATTTGTTCATAGTTTTTTTTTAAACTATAGTCCGGCCCTCCAACGGTCTGAGGGACAGTGAACTGGCCCCCTGTTTAAAAAGTTTGAGGACCCCTGTCTCGTAGTGTTAAGTGTAGCATTCAAGGAAGTCTTTTGTTAGATTTATTTCTAAGTATATTATGTTTTTGGTATCATTATAAATAGAATTAAAATTTTTAATTTCACTTTCTAGTTCAGGATTAAGACTAAGAGAGCTCTAATATTTTTTAGGACTGAATCATTTATGCCTAAGAGAAAAATCAGGCAATAGAAAAAGACCCATAGATGATCCTGATACTGGAGTTAGCAGACAAGGACTTCAGGATAACTATGATTACTATGATCAAGATAATAGAGGAAAAGATAGAGAACATAGATAACACTACTGTTGGCAGATAACTCTTAATGATATTTTATTTTTCAGTTTTATATTTTTTATTTTCAGTTTTATAATTTTCATTTGGTTCTTTTCATGCAGTCCAATTCTATATGGAGATTTTTTGTTGTTGTTAATCCTCAACCGTGGATTTTTTTTTCATTAATTTTTAAACAGTGGAAGGGAGGGAGGGAGAGGAGGGAGGGGAGAGAGGCGAGAAAGGGATGGAGGAGAGAGAGAGATAGAGAGAGACAGAGAGACAGACAGACACAGACAGACAGACATGATGTGAGAAAGACACATTGCTTGGTTGCCTCCCTCACATGCCCTGAATGAGGCCGAGTATTGAACCTGCAACCCAGGTATGTGCCCTTGACCAGGAATTGAACCCACAACCCTTTGGTGTGTGGTGGACTTTCCAAACACTAAGCCACACCAGCCAGGGCTGTGTGGACATTTTTATCTTGTCTCTTTTCTTACCTTTTTCATTATTTCACAGGTGCACAGGAAAAGAATGTGTGTTCTCCAGTTGTTGAGTGTGGTGTTCTATATATAGTTTGTTCAGAACTTGACATGCTTGTTGATTTTCTTGCCTACTTATTCTATTGGGATAAGGGACTCGAGTTTTGGTAATGTTTTATATCCTGATCTGTGAGCTGGTGTGGCTATATAGGTATGTTCATTTAGGGAAAATTTATTGAGCTGTACTTTTATAATTTGTGTACTTTATCTATGTATATTATACTTCAATAAGACATCTTTTAACATGTCCCAAAGACCATTTCCTTTCTTCTCAGTCTTTTTAAAGAAAAACATTTTGCTCTGCCAGGGTGGCTCAATGGTTGAGCATCAGCCCATGAACCACAAAGTCACTGGTTCGATTCCCGGTCAGGGCACATGCCTGAGTTGCGGGCTTGGGGTGTGCAGGAGGCAGCCAGCCAATTGATGTTTCTATCTCTCTATCACTCTCCCTTCTCCTCTCTCTAAAATAAATAAAAACATATTTGAAAAAAAACAAAAAGCACTATTTTTCTATTTACCAATCAGAAATGGAAATGACTAATAGTAACAAATATTTTGCTAATGAGAATCAGTAAATACATCTTAGAAAATAAAGGCTCATTCCCATAATGTTACTAAACTCCTTGTTTTAGCTTAACAAGTCCCCAAAAGCATAATTCTGGAGATGTAAGAAAACACACAAAACACAAATCTGAAAGAAACTGGAGACACTAATTTGGGAAAAAAATTACTTTTTAAAGGAATTTTTATAAACAATATTTGTATGTCTGGAACTTAGAGTAATTTCTCATTAGAACATTTTCTAAATCTATGCTTACCTTTAATGCTCAGATACTATTTTAATAATAGGAACAATTAGAGAAAGAGAAGCAACAAGAGGGAAGGCCCGTGAATGAAAAAACCTTTGAAAAGAAACGTAAGTTGTTTTCTTATGTCTTCATCACTAAATCACACGATTAATATTTCATCCTGGCATTCTGAAAGACCATGTTGAGTTACTAATTTTACATGGAAAATTGCTGTTAATTTTAAAAGTAGCTTTACAAAACTGGCTGCTTAATGTTGTATGGATGTTAAGAATACATGAATAAGTGGTGGGGATCAGTGTGGAGCTTCAGATCCTTCAAAGGAAAGTGATAGCAGCAATAAGAATGTGAAATTAATCACTGAATAACTAAGATCGAAATGTGTAAATATGCAGAGTAAGACTATGTGGGAAAGAATGCTGCTTAGCAAGGGATAGTGTTTCATTTTTTCTGTGTTGTCTGTATGTTTGTGGAGATTAATAAGAACCCAGAGGGCATGACAGCACTCAAAGCAGAGTTTATTTTAGGCAGAGACATCAAGACACCAACAGCTCTGCCCAAGAGCATCCCCATCGCTGTTCCTGGGCCCTCTCCCAGCGCCCCGTCAACAAGTAAGAGACAGCCTCTTATGCCTCCTGTTTCCTTTTATAAACAGTAATTACAGGGCAAGTCACTCTCCTAGGTGAGATACATTGTGCTAAAGCACCGTTTTCCTTTTAGTGTTTGTTTTTGTAGTTCTTATTGGACAGTTGGGATAAAGATAGCCCAATAGCTCAAACTAAGGAAAGGAAGCTAGCCCATCTGTGTTTACTGAAAACGGTGGGAGTGGGAGAGGGAACGGGTGTGGGGCATCTAAAGGTGAAGTGAACAATTACTTTTTCTTTCTGCTTGTTACTCTAGGCAAAGAAATCAAGAAATCCAAATTGATTCGAAGCCAGTCTATTAATAATCAAGCTTTTCATGCAAAATATGGCAACTTAGACAAGTGTGCTAGGTATGATCTGTCAGTTCTTCATGTTTGAATTTTTATTTTATAGTTATATCTTATTATATGTGAAATATTTACATTACTATAAAAATTAGCACTAATTTTGAGTTTTCTAAAGGCAAATAATTTTTTTCTCCTGTAAAGACTGTTAAAAAAAATAGTAGTCTACCAATTTGCATAAAAATATGTACTGGTATTCTAGGAAGACTACAGCCATGACAATATATAATGCCTTGCCCTGGCCAGTTAGTTCAGTGGTTAGCATCAGTCTACACACTGAAGGGTTGAGGGTTCAATTCCCGGCCAAGGGCACATAATTATTGTGAGGCATGGAATAGAAAGAATAAATGAGAAATAGAAGTAACAAGCATGTTTCATAGGAAATAGGGGGAAGCATTTAAAAAAAGATTTAAAAAGACCAAATGCTGGATGAATGGGATTGAAATAAACATGTTCTTGCATTTGAAACGTAATTATGTTCTTTTCCAGTAAAACTTCTACAGCAGCATATACACCTTCTGTCTCAGGGTTAGCAAAGACTTCTATGATTTCACTAACTGGTAAGTAGAAATCTGAGCTCCTCAAAGCATTGCTAAATTCAATGAAATATGATTTTCCTTAGATAAGTTTTTTATTTCTAGATACAGTGTTTTTTCTAAATTTGTATCTTTATCAAATACCTATGAATTTTTTTTCTAGCAATTGAGAAAATACTTGACTATACTATTTTGTTCTCACTGTATCAAGACTTAAGAGTTCTTTTAAAAGAGAAACAGGACAAAATGATAGGATAGGTTATGCCATGGTCTGAGGACCCGCTGGAGGCAGAGAGTAAAATTTTTTGCAGTAATTAACTTAGTTAAAACACTAGGGCTTTCCTATAGATAATATACAGCTAAACATTTGCAATAGTATATCTTTGAAACTTTATACCAGGGGTCAGAAAACTTTTTCTGTTAGGAGGCCAGAGAGTCAATAGTTAGGCATAAGAGGCAAATTGGTTTCTGTCACGAGGACTCAACTGTGCCCTTGTGGGTAAAAGTAGCCATAGATGGCACATGAATGGGTGGCTGTGTCCCACTAAGACTACTCACAGTGAGAGCTCCTCTCAGCGAAGGGCTCACAGTGTCGAGTGTGCGGGGACGTGGGCAGCGCTCCAGCCCCCTCAGACACTGCTGGGGCCGCCACAGGGTGCAGTTCCTTCGGACAACACCTTCCTGTGTGACCCAGCAATTCCACTCCTAGGCTTTGACTGAAGAGAAATCAACACCTACATCTCCACACAGATTTGTACATGATTGTTTAGAGCAGCTTTATTCATAGTCAAAAACGGGGGGAAAATCCAAATGTCTAGCAATAGGAGAATGGATAAACAAATTTTGACATATCCATACAATGAAATACCAGTCAGCTATAAAAAAGGAATGAAGAATCGATATACATAACAACATGGATGAACCTCAACATAATTATGCTGAATGAGAGGAGCCAGACACAAAAAGGATACATATTATCTGATTCCATTTATATAAAATTCAGAAAATGCAAACAAATCCCTAATGACAGGAGGCAGAGTGGGGGGGAACAGAAGGAGCGATTACAGGGGGCAGGAAGAAACATTTGGTAGTGATGCAGTTTATTATAAACTGTACTCTAATAAATTGACTTTAAAAGAAAAAATGTCCGCTACCAGTAAGCTTTCTTCCCCTAGGTTCCCATCTTAGTAAATGGAATATGTCTGACTATGCATGTGTTCCTTTCAGATGACTCATTCCGGACTCGTAATGCCAGTAGTCTTCCGCCGTCCTTTTCTCCTAACACTCCCCTCCCCAGCACCTCCCGTGGGACAGGTAACTCAGTTGATCCAAAGAGCAGTGGAGGTAAAGATCCGCCACCACGTAAGGCCACCTTGTAAGTAATCAGCGATGTACTGCTAAGTGTGTCATCCTCCTCTTTTTCTCAGTGCACTTTCCTTCCCACTAATTTCCAAAGAACAGAAACTGTAACAAGGAAATGTTCTAAATTAAAAGGGATTCTTAGCACACGTGCCTCTGTTATGTTGATACTTTATATAAAATGATCTGTCTATGGCAAAGACACGGCAACGTAAGGAAATCAACAAGAGACTTTAAATGGCTCCCACTAATATCTGAGATTTTAAAAATTTTCTGTGAAATGTTTGCCTTCAGGGACTTAATTCAAGAAGACACTGGTGTAATTGCATCCCTTGGAATGGCTAGTGTAAGCGGACAGTGTTTCATGGCCCCGAGCTCAGAAAGATGGGCCCGGCTGCTACTTAAGCAATCTGCCTGCAGCATGGAGTCCAGAGTGTGGGTCAGCATGTGGGAGAGTCCTCCCCACTGTACTTGTCCTTAACATTGAGGTTATAAAGGCCTGTCTCCTCCTTTCCCCCAGGGTTACTTTTATGTGCTGTTACTTTTATGTCTGTGTGAATCACTGAAGCCTTTGTTTCTGTTAGTTTAAATGTGGAAGAGGGTTGCCCCATAAGAACCATCCTGATGACAGACAGGTCATGTCACGTGGATGTGATTCGTCCAGGCTGCCCCAACTCTACTCACAGGTTTACTCTTTCCTACAGGACGCCCGAATCTTCTGATTAAATCAGAATTTAAACAGCATCCAGATGTCCTTTTAGACATATGTCACTGAATTCATGAATATTCTAATAAAGTTTCTGACATCCATCTTTTATTGGGAACTCCATGCTTTTAGGAACTGAACTATATTTTAACTTACTCTAAATTTTTAATTGCCCACCGGTATATATAAATATAGATGTATGTAAGATTCATTCAAACTTATGGAAAGGAGCTCAAGGAAAGAGTAGGATCATGTATCATAGAAAAAAGTAATAGGAAACAGAAAAAAATGATATTGAGATTACAAATTAGTAACGTTAATATAGAGGATAGTTTTATTTACAGAGAATGCTCTTTGGAACAGTTGCTCTAAGGATTATACTGTGGTTGATCCATTTAAAAGTCATGAGGACTGAGCCAGAAGAGGGTCATGTCTGCAGAGAGCACGGAGCTGGAGCCTGTGCCTGCTCCAGGGCAGCTAAGCAGCTGTGGACGTTCCGCTCAGTGCTCTGGGCCTCATGTCTCGTCGGTAAAATGACAGGGTTGCCTCTGGTTTACCTGCCACGGTGCCTTCCTTTTCTGGCCTCCTGTGATCCGTCCTCTCGATCACTCTTGACCTTCCTCCTTTCAAAGATTGCCCAGAATTCTTCTAGTGAAGAACACAATTACATCAGCATATAATTCATTCTCTTCTCAACTATTTTTCTAAATGCCACAGGCATTTTAAAAAAATAAAGACCATTGAAACTTCATATCAACTCTCCTTTATTTCAGATTACTTTTTTTATCTGTTCTTTCATTGTTGAGCATGTTTTTCCTATTCATAGACCGAATTTTCTCCTGCTCAATATATAAAGTATAATTACATTATATAAAGTATAATTACATAAATTATATAATCAATTAGATATGTAATTGTTTAAAAAATGAATCTAGAAACACTCTGCTAACAAATCACATCATTTGTTTCTCCTGCTCTGAATGTTCTGAAGGAGGAGGAATATTGGTATCACAGCTGCTTTTTTAACGTGTGACTGGATCTACGAGTCCATAATCGTACCTCCAGCTAATGTGCTTCTCATTTGGACTTTCTCACGAATGCACACTGCCCATAACCGGAACAGGGTCCATGTGGTTATGTTTCCTTATGCTTCTGTGAAGTATTACCTATAGTTCCGCACCATGCTATATCCCAATGAAACATATCCTTTATACTTAAAATAAGCCTAGGAAATAATTTCATAATATATTAATATCTGTTTTCCTGCTCAACAAAATTCTATACAATACCTTCTCCAACTTTTTAGTATCACACAGATGACACACAGTCTGGTAGGTAGGAATATAGATGTCTTAAAGGATGTATGGGAATGCATTGTATCTTAAATCTTTTAAAGCCAGATAATTGATATACTAGTATTTAAGCTGAATTTCTGTTATGGTTATACGAAAAAAAAAAGTAAGGAAAGTTGTATGAATTGAATTGAATGCTATTTTAGGGGCGTACAGGATTTGGTAATTAAAGGTAATTCCAAGTAATACTTAATATGCAATTTATTTTTCACTAACTCAGAATTCTCATAGTAGATTCTATCTATATTTATTTACTTTTAAAGCATTATATGGATAAAATTTTTCATGTTTTGTTTTCTCCTTTCTTCTATCTTTCCCTTTCCTTTCTTCCTCCCTCACCTCTCCCTCCATCCATCCTTTCTTCCCTTCCTCTTTCTTTTCCTCCCCCCTCTCTTTTTCTCATCCTTTTTGACAAAGAAAATCCAGAAAATCCAATCCTTAAATCATCTGCTTGATGAAGGAAGCAAAACAAAGACACCTGGAGATAATGTGATTGATGGACAAAAGCTAAAGCAATGGCTGGGGCTCCTTTTTTTTTTTTAATTAATGGAAAAGAGATACATTAGGGCAGCTGATGTTGCTAAAAGCCCCATATTTGAAATTAGATTCTGTAGGAGGCATAATATATATATTTCTTAAATAATAATGTGGTTGCAGAATTCCAATGTTACAGTGAAGTGTAATGAAAAACAACTTTAGTATGTGCTTTAACAACTGCTGCAGAAGAGACACCGCTGAATTTATTTGTGCAGGAAACCATCTGTTTACTTGTTCTAGAGCTTTAGCATTTAAAAACTATATGAAAGCCCACATCAATTGCAAATGCCCTGCTAGAGAATCACTTGGAGGGGGGCCTGGGAGTAAATAAGAAAGACATTGTTTCTCACGAATCTCCAAGCCCAACAACCACACTGAAAAGGGTACAAACAGCAGTCCACAATGTTATCAGTCTGATTGTGGTGACAATATGGTGTACCCGGATATTCTGAAACTTAAATTTGGCGGTGAAAATTCCACAGAGATTTCTGATAACTTTTAGCCACAATTACCTTAAAAATAATAGATTCATGATTTCCTTTATTTCCTAGAAAATTTTATTTTATACTTTGTTTACATTTTAGATTGTATTTGTCCTTAATTAAAAATGATGAATCTAGTTTGAATAAGCTGTTACTCTGAGCTATCATGCTTATGCTATGTCAACAGCCTTTATTTATACTAATGCTAATATTTCCATCACAGTTTGCCTGTAGAACATGTACGATTATTAATTTTAAAATGTCAGATCTTGATATATACTGTATGAAGCTATTGTCAGCTTCTCTATTACAAAATGCAATCAGCATATAACTATACTGATATTAGAAAATCTTTGTTTTTTAAAATATATTGATGTATGATAAAGATGATCTAATTTGTGAATGCATATGCGTGTGTGGTTACTTTTTATAATGTGAAATAATGAATAGTGAATTTACTTAAAATAAAGCATAGGTTAATGAGATACCTGTGTTTGTGAAAAAAGTTTTAAATACTTTTTTGCAATTTTTATTCTCTAATGAAAGAGTAAGACAGTTCACTTTTAAATGATGAGTAACAGAAGCACGCTGACCTCAACTGTAAATGACTCAGGAACAGCTACTCGTGTGAAACTTACACTCAGTTTCTCTCCACCTTTCCTTACAATTGGCTCTTGTTGGCGATTTTTATGATTCTTAATATGTTTCATTTAAGGATAGGTTAATGGAATTGTTCAACCCATTTGAGAAGCTTGACCATGTGGCTAATTTAGTACTTTCCTTATGGATTTCATTGAACTATTTTAATGATGTCTCCGACCAGCACACCGACATGCACTTTAACACATTGTGATCTGGGAGAGTCTGTGGTGCGTGAGTGGGACATCAGAGTGACAGCAGTTTCCCAGCACTGTGATTCATAATCAGCATGGACTCTGTCACTTTAAATAAAATGGAGAATTCCAGTTTGTTTGTTTACTAATACATTTAGCAGAGTTAGGAACCTTTATTTCCTTTACGCGTGTGAGAGAAGAGGAGAGCGACTCGACAGAGAAAAGTCACTACAGCTCCTACAATCCAGGGGTGTATAGAGGTCAGTGCGGTCTCACTGCAAGGCACTAAGCCAGTGATGGCGAACCTATGACACGCGTGTCAGAGATGACACGCGAACTCATTTTTTTGGTTGACTTTTCTTTTGGCATTTAAATATATAAAATAAATATCAAAAATATAAGTCTTTGTTTTACTATGGTTGCAAATATCAAAAAATTTCTATATGTGACACGGCACCAGAGTTAAGTTAGGGTTTTTCAAAATGCTGACACGCCGAGCTCAAAAGGTTCACCATCACTGCACTAAGCAATCAAGTCACACAGTCAATCAAAATTATGCTACCAGAGTTAACTTAGGGTTTTTCAAAATGCTGATACAGAGTTAAGTTAGGGTTTTTCAAAATGCTGATACGCCGAGCTCAAAAGGTTCACCATCACTGCACTAAGCAATCAAGTCACACAGTCAATCAAAATTATGCTCAGAAGTTTAAAACCGTTGAAATATTTTAAAAAATTATATATATTTCTAAAACCAGATATATAAAATCAGAGTAAAACACAAATTGCTGACAGTTATGACCATCCACACATACTTAGATTCACACCGAAACGAGACTGATACTCTTGTAAAAGTCCTTGGCGTAGCAACTTATCAGGTAGTTCCTGCAGACTAGCTGTGGGAAAGAAAGATCTCCTCCACCTAACTGCAGAGAAGTAGGGACATCACCGTCAGCTGTTTGTTAATTATGGAAACTTGCATTTTAAGGACAGGTTCTAGAACAGTGGTTCCCAAACTTATTTGGCCTACCGCCCCCTTTCCAGAAAAAATATTACTCAGCCCCCCCTGGAAATTAATTTTTTTTAAAATTTTAATAGCAATTAAACAGAAAGATATATGTATTAATGTTTCTACCTTTTTCGTAAAATATAGTAAAGAAAGGTGTAAATTAGAAACATTGAAGTTTGAAATTATGAAACTATTTATTGAACTCAGAATAGAAAGGTAATACAAAAAAAGTTAAAACAAATGCACCTGTGGCCATCACCGCCGCCCTGGATCGCTGCAGCGCCCACCAGGGGGCGGTAGCGCCCACTTTGGGAATCACTGTTCTAGAACAGTGGTTCTCAACCTTCTGGCCCTTTAAATACAGTTCCTCATGTTGTGACCCAACCATAAAATTATTTTCGTTGCTACTTCTTAACTGTAATGTTGCTACTGTTATGAATCATAATGTAAATATCTGATATGCAGGATGGTCTTGGGCGACCCCTGCGAAAGGGTCGTTCGACCGTCAAAGGGGTCATGACCCACAGGTTGAGAACCGCTATTCTAGAATTTCACAGGTCAGCACTGCAAGCAAAAACAGACCTGTAGAGCTCAATTTTACTGACAGAAATGGAGATAGGGCTTAAATGGATTTTACTTCATAGCGGTAGAATAAGGGGCATATAAAAATATTCTTCCACAACCTCATACGCATCTGAAAATCATTTCCATTATTTGACTTGCTGAGCTCAGACCCCTTCCTCTGGAAGGGACGGCTCCATTTTGCCTTGTGGTTAGTAGGCAAACATGAAATATTTGAACCAAAATGAACAGGCAATTCAGCTTGAGGAGGAGTTTCACAGTGAAGATAAATGAATTAGATTAATTCAATACTCTGTTCTCATTATTATAGCCTGTGTGAGAGACTGTGGGTATGGGGGTGTCTGTAGGAACAGTTTTAAAAACCTGACACTTAACATTGTTGTAATGTTCAGGTTCTCCCCTCAGTTGAAAACTTGAATTTTTTGTATCATTGACTGCACTTTTCACTGGTCTGCCTCAGAGAGCAACGTGCTGGTGACATTCGTTATGCCGCATCGTTTGCGGTGCTCGTGGGGAGGTGAGGGAGTTTGCTCTGCATGTTATATGAACCCTTCGATGGCAATGAACCTTTCCATAACTGGCCTTGGCCATATTTCTGTTAGAGGATATTATGTTTTCATAGACTTCCCCCCCTAAGTTTCATCTCTAAAAGTAGGTAATTTGATTGAACCCTCTTTTATTTCTCTTCCTAGTATCTTCCCACAAATAAACCTGGTTAACTGAATACTAACAGATCACTGAGGAATGCCAGGTGGAGTTAGTCCTATATTTTGTGTCTCTTTCTAGGCCCTGGAATTGCCCTGCCCTTACCAACTGTCACGTGGTGCCCTTGGAAGGAGTACACAGTGAATCCATGTCCAGATTTTAGAATGATGAAAAGTCAATCTTCAAACTGTAGCCTAATATTACTACCTGTTCACATTAATATGACACACAATACTCTGATTTAAATTAATAGTTAAGATGACTAATCAAAAAATTAATTTTAGGTATAAAATCGATAGCAAACAGATAGAAATCCAATTAGGCATTTAATTAACACAGTTGACCCTCCAAGATGAGTTAGCCCTAGTCACGAGTCTCAGAATTTACTCCTAAAATACTTTCTTGTCTCTGTAACAGAAAGTGACCGCTCTAGAGCATCGGGGATTTGCTGTTTTCCTGTTGGCCTTGGCGCGGGCCAGGCTTCTCTTCATTTAAGCGCAGCGGCTGACTGAGCAGCGAGCCCACGCGGCCTGTTCCGCTGGACCTCACCAGGTGGTTTAGGTGGAAAGAAGGAAAAGAGAAATAGGCGTGGGGCCACTGGGTAACCGTGGCAAGCATTTGCTTTCCTCTGCCACGTCCTGCGACACATCCATTAGGTGCAGTAGGCACAGTGCCGAAGGCCCAGGATACCTTTTGGGGCTCATGAATGTTTTACTTTTTGCAATCAGCAAGTTACATACTTTACCTGCATTGGTATAAAGACAAACACAGTGCATAATATATTCATTATTATACCAATGCCGTCATAAAATCTAATTTTTAATATACATATCTATTTTTTGATGTCGGAAAGACCCAAGAGTGCCTGGGGCCCTTGAAAGTCATAATGTGGCCCTGTGTCTGGTTCCCCATCCCCGTCCTTTGTAAAATGAAGGTATTGAACGGGGTGACCTGCGGCTCAGCGAATGCCTCTGCCAAGTGAAGTGATGCATCTCTCACCTGCCTGGAGGAAATGGCCGCACTGATCAGACGCTGGGATCAGGACAGGTTAATATATTTGTATTGATGTCAGAGAGGAAGGGAGAGGGATAGAAACATCAATGATGAGAGAGAATCACTGATTGGCTGCCTCCTGCACACCCCTACTGGGGATCGAGCCCGCAACCCGGGCATGTGCCCTGACCGGGAATCAAACCATGACCTCCCCGTTCATAGGTTGATATTCAACCATTGAGCCACAGAGCTGGGCTGTTTTTCTAATTTTAGTCAGCAAGAAATGGTTCTACAGCAGATGACAAGAAAATGCTTATTTTGCACCAGAGGGAAGTAGAGAGTGAAGCACGTGACTCATGGAGAATGTGTCTGAGTCTTCCTCCCAAAGGCTCATCTGGAGAGTGTCCAGGTATGTGAGTGACAGGAGGGCAAAGGCATTCTACCAAGCTCGCTCTGGTCAGCAGCAAAGGCTCTTAGTCGCAGCTGCACGTACCGAACGGGTTGTGCAAACCTCACCTGAAAATAAGTTTGACTTGAACACTCGGATTTCTCTAAGAGTGGCTCAAACCAGCAGCAGAGGGAGCCATCCTTCCTGCCACCCAGCACCAGTGCCCGCGCGGGTGCCCGTACCTCAGGCAGGTCGGCATCCGCTGGGCACCGCGTCCTCATGCTTGTCGTCAATCACAGGAGGGTTGGGTTTACCACCCTGCCCAGAAATAGGGGCACCCTCCAGGTTTCTTCATAGATCAGGAAATGAAACGGCCGGTTCACTTTGATGATGGGAGGCATGGAATAAGCTATAATTTCCGACAGGGTTCCTGCCGCTGCCTCAGTTCCTTTTTCATCCACCTCAATCACTGCTCTTTGTAGAACCTGGAAAAGGAAGTCATATGGAAGACCGTGTGGGTGGCAGTGAAGAGGAGGGAACTGAGCCCCTCGACAGCTTTTGCTGTGGTCCTACCTACAGGGCCACGCCCCTGGGAATGAGTGGGATGGGGCTCCTCTGTGCTGAGGGGAGGCGTCTGAGGTTGCCCAGGGACTTGCCTTAGAAGCTCAAATACCAGGAGACACCAGGACCCCAAATGGGAAACACTGGCCAACCCCTGCACGCATGCGTCAGATCAGCGCGGCCTCCGTGCTGCTGATCCTTGGGCACAGCTGGTGCTCCTCGGGAAGGTGCTCACGCTGCCTGGAGCCCCGAACACTCTGGCCTTCCCTCCGGCGGGCCAGCTGGGTGAGGGTGTGGCTAGTCTGCGGCAGCTTCCCAGCACCTGGTGCGGCTCTGAGTCCTGGGCAAGTGCTGGGGTCCCCGAGGACTTCTTGGACTCTGGTTGCCTGTACTCAGGCCACCTGTCCTGGCTGGGAGGCCCTTTTGTCCAGGCACCTCATGTTAAGTGGGTGATGGACCAACCTAATTATTATAAGAGATAAAGGAAGCATCAGTGTAGTAGCTCCTGGGGGTTCCCTCATGTCCTGGAGTGGAAGTTCTCCTCCAGGAGCAAACAGAGGGAGGACAGTTAGTGGTTTGCCACTTAAACTATAAAGAGCACACGGCGTCACCATGCTGTGTCTGCAGCAGAAAGCCTTGCAGGTGCTGGTCTGCGGGGCTGTCCTGTTTATTCCTCTCATCTTCCGAGACGAAGGCCTGGCTGTAGGCCTGCTCACCCTGCTGAGTCCTGCTCAGGGGGCTGCCATTTTTAATCTCTCTTGGAACGAGAAAATGGGAAAATAGTAGTCAAACCCCTCAGCTAAGAGGGAGCAGGGGAAGATGTAGCTGCCACTTGGAAATGTGAGAACATTTTCTCAGTCGTAATAATGAGGGGGTTACTGCTGGCGTTAGTGAGCGGCCAGGAGTGGTAGGCAGCTCCCCGCAATGTCCTGGGCTGCCCCGACCACAGTAACAGGCCTGGCTCCCCTCGAAACCAGCAGGTTCCCACTGAGAAGGCAGATGAGCTGAGGGGATTCCTTGTGGAAGGTGACTAATCTTTAGAGGCAGAACAAGGGCCCAAGAGTATGAGTTAGTGGGGGTATAGGGAAAAAACACCCCAAAGCCATATATATGAAAACAAAACAATTACAATTTTGGCCATTTGTGGATTGAGTTGCTTTTCAAAGTGTTGCTTCCCTGTCACTGGAAGCATTACAAAGAAGAGAGGGAGGAAGGAGGAGAAAGGGAGGGAAGAAGGAAGGAAAGAGGGCAGGAAAACTGGAGGATAATGTGTAGGGATATTATAGAGGGGGTTCCAACAAGGGTGGGAAGTTGGGCAGGTAGCTTCTGGGGGTTTCTTTCATCTTGAGAGTGGTGTGACTTCATGACATTTTAAATGAACCCGTGAATGAGTTCCTTGTCAGGGGTACACTTCTTGAGTGCTTGTGAGAGGAGGGGGAGAGCTCTCCATAAGAGAAATTAATGTTTTAATAAAGTAGCTCAAAATTCTTAAAACGTCCAACTCAGGTGCTATGTCAAGCCCTCGGAATTTAAATCTGAGCTTCTACTACAACTTGGAATTTTATCAACATTAAAATCATCTGCAAAAACCTGTGTTGGTTTTGGCCCGACTTCATCCTCGGGGTTGGGGTCCGCACAAGAGACTGGTTTACCTGAGACACTTTCAGGTTTCTCGCCATGGCCGACAGCTCGCCCAGGTTGGCCCAGGGTGAGAAGATTCTCGTGACTCTCATCTGCTTAAGCAGCTCATGCATCTCATACTTCTGGTCCAACTTGAACTTCGGGAAGAAAACTTCCATGTGTCTGTGGTACAAGTAGATGTAACGGGGAAATGGAGACAGAGCCGTAGACTGCAGGCTACAGAGATCACTCTCTCCAAGATCATTCCCATTAATGAGTCGCTCACTGGACATGGCTCATGCCATTCTTTTGTGATGCTCTGGCTCGGGGGAAACCGCTCTGGCTCATTAGATATGTAACTTCAGCTTCACCGAACCGTTTTATCTCCCAGCCAGTGACTCACGGTCTCGTTAGCAAAGGATACTGCATTTTGCATCCCTTTCCCTTAAAAACAGCCCAAAGCAAGGAACTCCTGTAGCAGTTCTTTGCTTGCAGCAATCCTGCAGGCCCCAGGCCGGCGCTGCAGCCACAGTCTAGATTCTGCAGCCCCGCGGCGTTCCAGAGTCTTAGGAGTCGGGATGGACAGCAGGAGGGAGTGAAGGGGATCCCCCCCCCCACACACACACCAGGCAGACATGCTGATATTCTGTTTTATATGCACTGGAGTTCTCTGAAATTTGTGTTTAAAAAGACGAGTTCTGTGGTTCAAAAATACAAAGCATGAAAACAAATAATTGACACTAGATTCGTCTTTTTAAAGAAGTCTCAATTTCTTAATTTATGAGGTGTAGCCCCAAATAGCGGTACCAGTTTCCTAGGTCACTCAGAGCGTTGCTGCACTCACCCCACAGCCCAGGGCAGCATCCTGATGGGGTGGTTTCAGCGACCTCCTGACGGGTCTCCTTCCCTCTCCCCCCAGTGTCTTTACTCCACATGGCCGTGTGGCTCTTTCAAACATGAGTCAGACCCTGGTGCTCCGATCCCCTGGGGCTGCCCATGTCCCTCAGGAAAAGCCTGTCTTTTCTGGGGCCTGTGATATACGGCCCTGGGGGCCTGGGCCCTGGTTATCAGACCTCCTCTCCTCCCTGCTGCCTTGCTGTTCCTCAAACCCACCACGCACTCTCCCACCCCAGACTGTCTCTGCCTGTAGCACTTCCCTCCCCCAAGACACCCACAGGGTCCTGCTTCACTTCCGCCACCACCTTCTCCAGGCCTTCCTGGGGGCGCCTGCACCCCGGTGCCCCCCTCGCTCCCTGCACTGGGATGTGAGCTCCACGAGGGCTCCATTGTGCATGTGTGGCAGTGCCTGGCCGAGCGGATGAATGAGCCAGGCGCCGTGAGAGACGCCAGGACAGAGGGAAGCAGGGCAAATGCAGCCCCTGCTCCCAGGGAGCCCATCGGCCACGGGGGAGACGGACCCTGAGCCCCGGAATTGTGGCGAGTGCTCGCAGAGACTGAGCTGGTCTAGGGTAGGGGCCTGGCGTACCTGGTCCTCATGTTCCTCAGCCACGTGTCCACCAGCTCTGTGCTCAGGTAGTCCTCCAGCGCCAGGTGGTCGCTCATCTTCTCCATGAGCACCACCAGCATGCTGGCGTTCCCTCGGTAGGGCAGCTTGAGGACGTGGCAACGGAGTCTCTCGTCAAAGGTGGAGGCGAAGTTGCCCGCACTGTACATCATGGGCACCTTAACCGTCTTGTACTTGTTCAGGTGGAAAGTGTCTGCCTTGGTGAAGACTGGGTCAAAGGGGGTCAACCACTTCCCTGCACAAGTAAGAAAAGAACTCGGTGTGGAAACCACCCCTTCGGGGTAGCATTCTTGCTCAAGTCACGGAGGGCAGCGCTGCCCAGCCCTCTCTGCCCCAACTGGGCAGGGTGGGCCCGGGAGGTGTGTTCTGACCACAGCTCAGGCAGCAAAACGAACTCCCCAGAGGCCGCCTGTCCCAGCCTTTCCCGGCTAAGAGAACCCGGATCCACCTGTGGCCCGTTGGGGACACACAACAGTGAGGAAGTGCACCCGTCGTGCCCTGTCCTCTGCTGGCCCTTAGTCTGCGCAGCCACGTGCGGGCAGGGGCCCTGGGACAGGAGTGAGGACCTTCCCACGCATGGCTGCTCAGGTCCTGCGAGAAGGGGACCCTTGATGACACAGCCACCCGAGCTGGGGAGGCCAGCAGCGTGCAGAGCGTGGCCCTCTACACACAGACTGTCCGGCGCAGTGCCTGGCGGCGGGAAGCACATTCTCCTGGGCTTGGCGAGACCCTAGTGTCAGCGTCCTGCTGCAGCGGCGGCCACACAAGCCCCCTGCCCATTAGAGGGCAGGACGGATAGGGTCTGGCATGAGTGTCAGGACCCCCTCACTGAGTCTGGCCTCATGTGACCTTGCCCAGGCTCACCTCTCTGAGCCTCACTCTCATCTGCACAGTAGGTGGGAGGGTCCCCATTTTCTATATTAAGAGTCAGGACAAGAGACATTGTCACTTGCCCCAGTTCACAAAAGGAGCGAGTGAAGGAGCAAAGATGTAACCCACATCTCACAGATCACTTGCCCGGAAGAGTCAGCGTCAGAGCCTTAGAGGCGTGGAGAACTGCGTAGAGGTGCTTGGAAACTAGGGACCGGAGCACGTGGGCCACCGGCAGGGCCATGGGGGAGCACGCCCAGCCTGTGCCGGGACATCACACGGCCAACGCCTGTTTCGGTTTGCCTGTGAGACCCGGCCTCACAGAAAATCACTTGGCGTTAACCCTATGCGGGGCGAGCGGGAGAGGGCGGGGCTGTGCAGGGACCAGCTTGCGGGGGAGCAGAACATTCTCAAAATACCTTTGAGCAAGACGTAGTCCACGAGAATGACCTTGGTGTCGGGATTGACCTTATCGAAGAGCGTGGGGATTTTCCCCTGCGTCTCCCGGTTAATGTAATGATTCATGAGCTTTCTGGCCTGCGAGGCATTGTGGAAATTCATAGTCACACACTCGGTATCGAAATACCTCTTGGACAAATTGAGGAAGGTCCCTTTGATGTCAAAGTCTTCCTGGACGAAGGCCAGACTCCCCTGGGTGAGGCCCAGCTCCTGGTTGCGGGAGAGGTGCTGTCTGAGCCGCCGAAACAAGGCGGGCAGGTGCCCGGGCCCCGTCTGGCTCGGGGCCTGCAGGCTGAGCACGCCCTCCAGCTGGGCTCTGGTCTGCCCCGTGGCCCCCAGCATCAGGGCCGCCATGGCCAAGGACAGGCCGAGCGGGGAGAAGACCACGTTGCCTTCATGCCTCATGGAGATCTTGCGTAGCAGGCTGAACCCCAAGTTGGAGGTCTGTTCAGAGAGCTGGTACCCGCTGGCCATCAGCCAGGGCTCCTCTTCCTCCTCCTCCTCTGGGGCCTGCACTTCCTGGAAAGTCTCATTCTGGACAGCAGGGGTCTGTGGTCTCGCCTGGGCCACGCCGGGCACCAGCCACACCTGGGCCAGGAGGCAGGGGAGCAGGAGGCGCAGTACCGCCGCCATCCGGTCAGTGTGGAGGCCGAGGGAGCGCTGCTCTTCAGCAGCAGGGCTTCCTGGGAGAAGAGAGCAGGTTGGTGATCATGCCTGATGCCGTCCCTCATCCCTGTGTTGTGGTCCATCCTCCAGTGACCCACTTCCTCCCTCTGAGGGGTGGGCAGGGGCTTACCTCTGGCTCATGCAGCCGAGTCCCCTCAGGGAGACCCGGAGGAAGAAGGGTGGCTGAGGTCCACCCGAGGAGGGGATTCTGTTACAGAACCAACCCCCCTCTGGGCCCTAGCCCGCGGCAGCTCCTGGCCTCCCCTCTTTCCCACTCATCCCACTTCTCATGAAGCAGTGGATGAGAGAGGATGTGGTCTGGACCACGGCCTGCCTGGGCGGGGTCAGAGCAGGGCGGGGTCAGGAGGTGCACAGATCTTTATTGGTCGGCTTCACTCATTGCCCCTGATGTCTGGGCCAACAGCAGCCCATCAAGCTGGGTCTCGGGGCCCTGGGTCTGGGGCCTGCTTGGCTGGGGATGCAGAGGGTCGGAGTAGCCATCAGGGCCAGGAAAGGGCAAGTGCTGGGTCTGCCTGACTCGGTGGTGAGAATTCTGCCCCCCGCGCCCCTCTGACAGCCTTGGTGCCCAGTTCCCAGCTCCTGCCAGCTCTCCCTTCCGCCACTGTACCTGGAGGCCCCTGACAGACGTAAGCCAGCTTGTCCTGAGTGAGGCCTGGGCCGACCTCTAACCCTCACAGAGACTGTGAAGTGCGTCCTCGCTCTCAGCCCCAGGAGGAGCCAGTCCTCTGGCCCTGGCAGTGGGTCCAAACCCCATGCTCCTCACCACCAGCCGGCCCGGCCCGACCCCCTCTCCAGGCTCCCTGGCTCCTGAGCACCCGCACGTTTCCCGTCTGCGTAAACACCCCAGGGCTGGGCTGGGGGCCCGACAGTCTCCACACTCAGCTCCTGGTGTCCAGGTCTGTGACCCAGAGGCTGGCTGGGCAGGTCACCGAGATGCCCCAGGAGGGGCTGGGAGGGCAGCCAGTCAGCCCAGTGGGCATCGGGCAGGGGAGGCTGCAGGCCTCACAGGAGTCCCAGCAGTGGAGACCCTCACTCTGAACAGGCCCCGTGTGACAGGATGGAGTTCCCCAGCCGCCTCTCCCTCACGCAGGCGCTGTGTCCTCGTCTGTGCCTGGCACAAAGCGACACTGGCCCGGGACCCAGTGCACTGCTCTTGCTTATGCTAAACGGCCCAGCAGAATGTGCCGGAAGTCACTACCTCACCCAGTGGAACACATCTGCTGTGTTTCCTAAATGTCAGGGTTTAGGGAACTCTGTGCAGTTCTAAACATCAAGGCCGAGTTCAGGAGCTCCCAGTCGCAAATGCTGGGTAAGTACCTCCTGCAGCGTCCAAACGGACCCTGGCCATGTTCGGTATGCGGGCCTGCCTCATGTTGCTGCGCTTTCAGCATTAGGGCCAGCCCCCCTCCACAGCCAAAAGAGCTCGACTCGCTGAAGGCTCAGCCGGTGGTTAGCATTTTTTAGCAATAAAGTGTTTTTTAATTAAGGATGGATACTGGTTTTACACATGACAGTATTGCACACTTGATAAGCTACACCACAGCATAGACATGACTTTTGTAGACACTGGAAAACCAGACACTTCACGGGACTCGCTTTATTACGATGGTCACTTTATTGCTGTCTGGAACCACAATAGCCACAGTGTCTCTGAGCTCTGCCGTTTACAATAGTTAGCACTACTCTGCCAGTGAATGCATTCACCCCGCGGTAGCGTGCTCCTGAATTCAGGCCACTTCTCCCTGACAGCGGTGAGCAAACACTCCCAGCACCCAAATACAGGTCACCCCTTCCAGTTCCAAGTCTTCCTGCGCAGCTCCTCCGTCGGCGGGGAGCGGGCCCCAGGAGTGCCCGGCCCCCGCACGCTGCTCACTGGACAGACCCAGGTGTCTATCCCCTAAGGTCACGCTCGTCTACTGAACAGGACAGAATCTGTGCGCAGGGCGCCCCTCAAGCATGCCGAGGACGCATCATCCTAGAGAACCCGAGTGGGAAGAAACACAGCTCACTCACCACTTCCCAGTCCCGAATCAGGTGGAGCAGCACCCCACCCAGCCCTGAGGTGGGGGGTTTGC
>NW_005353379.1:149172-149599 GCF_000412655.1 Myotis brandtii
CGCTGAGTGTGGTTTGAACAGTGAGTGCTGCGGACACAAACTCTTTGGACTTAAAGCCTCATCCCCTCTCCTCCTTCTGCAGAGGAAGCCCCTGTGTCCACAGCAACCTCTCACCCCACCGCTGCCTCTCTGGCCCACGAGTGAGGGCTCGGCGCTGCCCAGACTCCCCCCTCACCTTAGAGCCCACCCCTCGCTGGTTGGACTGCGAAGGTCTCCCTTTAATCTGCTGCCTCTTACCAGTCTGGGTGCCCCCGGGTGCCTGGGAAGGTCCTTCGTTCAGGGCGAAGGCAGAGGTTGGGGCGCGCAGCTGAGAGCCTGCAGCAAATATTTGCTGTTCCAAAGTGCGCCCCCGAGGAACCATTACTGATTAACGGCCTGCGGGAGATGCTGGCGTTTCTGGAAAAGCAGAGACACAGAGAGGCTTCCC
>NW_005353379.1:149848-172630 GCF_000412655.1 Myotis brandtii
TGGAAATCCCTCCAGGGCAGCTTCTGTTTCGCAAACCCCAGGGGATGACGTTGTCCCAGGCGCCCAGGCCTCCAGTGAAGGGGGGCCTCCTGAGTCCCCATCCCGGCTGGCACGTGATGGGGGCGGGGCAGAGATGATGAAGACCTGTTCCCCCAACCTCCAAGGAACTTTGGGTTCAGCGGGAGAGACAGGCAGGTACCCTGCTATGAGCAACGCAAGGTCAACTCAAGGTCAACTCACTACTTGGCCAATCGAGGGCCTGGAGTCCTCAAGTGTCCAACGTCAAGGCTGGGGGAGGCCTTTTAAGACAAAAAGCCCCATCGACCCTCCTTTTTACAATAAAAATACTTCATGTGCCCTTTACTATCCTGAAGTGAAATTTATAGTTACTAGAACGTATCCACAGATCTTCTAAAAAAGCGAAATACTGCTCTATAATATGGAGGGGAAATAAAAGTGAAGTATAAGAAAATAATGTTTCTTTGAACGTGTAAATGCTCTGGCATCACTCCCCTGGAAGGCGTGGGGATGCCGTCAGATGCGGCCGGTGGGGCCATCTGTGTTGCACACGGTTATCCATCCAGCGCTGCAGCCGGAATCCCCACCCCCAGGCGGAGGCTTAACCAGTCCTGCCCGCACCGCTGGGTACCTGGTCGGAAGGGCTACTGGGTGGCATTTGTGGTGTAATTTTAGTGCCAGAATGAACCTCTGGGCCAGCACAGGCCCCCCGGATTTGGACTGTTACCGAGGGGACTGCGGGCCCAGGCCCCCGGATGTCCAGTTGCTCCCGATTGCGGCGCATCACACGCACCTGAAGAGAGACCGGGAAAGCGCTGGCAGGAAGGCCTCCGGTGACCGGGGTGAACTGGGAGGCCCACCCTCCACCTCACACCTCACACCTCACACGGCGAGGACGGGGCTCCTAGAGCAAATTTGAAAAGCAGCCAAGGCCCGTTACTGGCACGATCAGCCTCAGGAAAAAGTGGGCGGACCGCAGCCAGTCGGCTCCACGTGGGTCCGATGGCGGAAGCTCAGGCAGGTGGAAAAGAGCGGGTTTCTCAAACCCTTACAACGCACGCACACATGCACGTACATGCACACTCACGCACGCACCCATGCACCACGCCTGCCCGACCACACATGCACGCACACCCCGCGCCCGCCCATGCGCACGCACGCCCACCCACGCACGCAGTGCACGCAGGCACGCAGGCACATATACGCAGTGCACGCACGCACGCACGCTTACGCAGTGCACGCAGGCACGCATACATGCACGCCTGGGGCCAAATGTCGGGCTCTTGGCCTCACCAAGCTGTAGTGACACCTGACAGGGTTGCGGACCGGCCTGCTCTGTCGCCAGCGCCGCTCGCTCAGCTGATGGCCCAGGCAAGTCCATCACTTCCCGGGCTGCCCCGAGAAGCCGTCCTCCGTGGCCTGGGGGAGCGCGGGGTTCTGCCTGGCCCAGGAGGCCGCAGGCCGAAGGTTCCTCAGGAGGGAAATGAGAAGCGCTCCCTGGAGGGTAGAGAAACGGATGCTCAGAGAGGGCCGTTAGCTTGTTCAAGGACACCCAGCAGATTACTCTTAAAAGGAGTTGGAAGTGTGTCTTTAGGCCACATTCCTAACAGTGGGATTTCTGGGTCAAAAAATAATATGCCGTTAATTTTGTTATATTTGTTTGGTTCAAGAGTAGTCCTTCCCCTACCACCCCCCAAAGATAGGCCTGAGTCCTAACTCCTGGTCCTGTGAATGCGACATTTTTTAGAAAAGGGGCCGCCTGGCCCCACAGAGAGGCCTCGGGTTGGCCTCTCGGTCCTGCCGGGGGTGCGGACCCAGTGCCCAGTAGGGGGCGTGCAGGAGGCAGCAGATGGATGACTCTCATCCATGTTTCTCTCTCTCCCTCTCCCTTCCTCTCTCTCAGAAAATCAATAAAAACATTTAAAAAAAAGAAAGAAAAGGGGGTCTTTGCAGATGTAAATAAGGCGAGGATCTCCTCTCCCTCTCTCTCAAAAAATCAATAAAAACATTTAAAAAAATAAAAGAAAGGGGGTCTTTGCAGATGTAAATAAGGCGAGGATCTGGAGAGAGGAGGGCTCTGGGTTTGGGGTGCGCCTCACTCCTTGGGAGAAAGGCAGAGGGAGATTGGAGGCGCAGACCGAGAAGACCAGGCCACGTGAAGACCGACACGCAGGGATGGGCGTGTGCTTCCAAGCCCTGCACCCCACGGACTGCAGGCGGCCACCCAGCTGGGAGACTCAAATGGATTCACTCTCAGTCTCCAGAAGGAGCGAGCCCTGCAGACACCTTGACCTCTGACCTTAGTCCCCCAAAACTGTGCAAGAACTTATTTCTCCTAGTTTGTGGCCAGCCAGCGTGGCTCAGTGGTGGAGCGCCGACCTGTGAACCAGGAGGTCAGGGTTGGATTCTCGGTCAGGGCGCGTGCCTGGGTTGCTGCTCAATCCCCCATAGGGAGCACCCAGGAGGCAGCTGATCCATGATTCTCATCATTGATGTTTCTATCTCTCCCTTCCTCTCTGAAATTAAAAAAAAAAAATGTGTTAAGATAAAAAAAGAAAAATAATGTAAAACCACCTAGTTAGTGGTAATCGGCAACATCAGTCTCAGGGAACGAGAATAGTCACTGTTGCCAATTCCTTTCCTCACGGGCATTTTTGTATGAGAATGACTGTTCCCACACAACCCATAGGGTGTGTTGTGAAGTTTTCAAATGTTTGCCTGCTGGTAGATAGGAAGTGGTATCTCAGTATAGTTTTAATTTGCATTTTTTATTATAAGTGAAGTTGGACATATGTTCATATGTTTAAGCACCATGTATTAGGGTTTGTCCTCTACCAGTGACATATATTGCAAATATTTCTTTCAAGTTTCCATTTCTGCTGACTTTGCTTATGAATTGTTGGGCATGCAATTAAAAAATATGCTTTACTTAGTCAAGTTGGTCAGTTCTTTCTTCAGTTTCACCTGTACTTTGAGGCATGGTTAGAAAACCTTTTCCTACACCTAATGTATAGAGAAAATGTGTGGTGTGTTTTCTTCCAGTATTTGTATTGTGTGTTTTTTTTTACTTCTATTTAGATCTCTGATTCTTAGTTTATTCTTGAATATGGAGTGAGGAATGGACCTAATTTTATCCTTTTCCTCTCCCAAATGGCTATTCAGTTGTTCCAGTGCCACTTACTTAAAAGTCCTTCTGGATCAGATATTAAATTTCCATTTCACCTGCTCCCTGTCTTCCATATCTTTTCCCTTTCAGTGTTTTCCTGGCTATTCTTGCATGTTTATTTTTTTTATATGAACTTTGGTATCATCTTGTCTGTCTCCAGAAAAAATTTGTTAGTGTTTTTATTGGAATACCATTAAATGATCAAATTAACTTGGGAAAAACTGACACCTGGATGATGTTGAGGCATCTTATTCAAGAAGAATCTTCTTTCCATTTGTTCAAGTATAATTTTGCATCTTAAAAAAAATCTTTATTGTTGAAAGTATTACATATGTCCAATCTCCCTCCCACCCATTGACCTGTTCTAGCCCACCCCCACCCCTCACCCCAGGCCTTCGCCACCCTTTGTCTGGGTCCATGGGTTATGCATGTATGTATACAAGTTCTTTGGTTGATCTCTTCCCAGCCACCCACACTCCCCCCGCCTTCTCTCTGAGGTTTGATAGTCTGTTCCATGCTTCTGTGTCCCTGGATGTATTTTGTTCATCAGTTTATTTTGTTCATTCAATTGCATTTTTAAGAAATATTTTATAATTTTCTGAACATAGATTGTGCACATCTTGTTTATTTCTAACGAGAGGCCTGATGCACGAAATTTGTGCAAGGGGCTCGGCCCTCACAGCCCCGGCCTTGTCTGGAAGGTCGTCTGGGTGGTCGTTCTGCTGTTTGGTTTAATTAGCATATTAGCTCTTTATTATATAGGATGTTTATCTTTTTGGTTGCTGTTGGGTTTTCTCTTCCAGTACATGTCTTAACTGGTTGTTACTTGTGTGTATGAAGGTCTGTTTTTGCATGTGAATTCCTTTTCCTTATATTAGGCTGAATTCTTTCATTGTTTGAGTTTGTTTAATCATTGTTGTGCTAGGGCTAAGCAAATATATTAAATGCCATCTGCACCTTTGCTTTCTCTTTCTAATTACACAGTCTAATCCCTCCAGGACAATGCAAAATGGTAGTAGATATAACGGGCAGCCTTGTCTTACTCTTGACCTTAGTGGGAATACTCATGTTTTCTTACTAAGTAATACAATGGCTTTAGGGCTTTAGGATTCAGGTTCAGGTATATATGGGATAAGTAGTATATTTAAGGAAGTACCCTTCAATTCTTATTTTTCAAGATATATGCCCTATCCGTCTGTTTAGCTGTCTTCTATTTATCTTTTATCTATTTATCTATCATATCTATTACGTCTATTTATACGTCTATCTGTTCGTCAGTCAGTCAGTTCAGTTCTTTTATCTCATTTAATACCCTTTGCCCTTAACCAGGAGGGTAAGGCCTCTCTTCCTCAATGTCACTCTATCAGCCCTCTACTGACAAAGTTTAGCATCATGCCCAGCAGGCAACACAAAAATATTTAAAAGGCCCAGATTCATTTTTGCAGAGCAGCAATGAAGGGAGGATTAAGAGGTGAGAAGCAACACATTCATTGATAACTTTCTCTGCTTTAAGCAGTAATTATACTTTAAAGATGTTTTTAAGATGTTTTGTTTTATCCACATAAGTATTTGCCCTTTCAAGTGTTCTTCATTCTTTCGTATAGGTCCAGGTTTCCATCTTGAGTCATCTTTTTTTCTGCCTAAAAACTACTTAAAAAATTTCTTTAGTGAAGCTGATAGATTTTCTCAGCTTTGTTTATCTTAAAAAAATACTTTGCCTTCATTTTTGAAGACTTGTTTTTTCTTTTTGAAAGATAATGACATTTCCCCCCTAGCACTTTGAAAATGTCTTCCTGTTGTGTTTTGGCTTACATGATTTCTTTTTAAAGTTTTTATTTAGAAAGAATTTCAAACTTACACAATTTCCAAAAATAATAGTGCTTCCATATACCCTTCCCCCAGCTGCCGCATATGATTACTTAACCATAATTCAAGGATCAAAAACCAAAATCACGTGACTACACTATGTGGCTATGATTCAGATTCTGTCAGGTGCCCCACCTTTCTCCTTCAATACCCTGTCGTCAGTCACAATGCCAATAATTTCAGAGGAGAACCTGGAGAGGACTGAGGCCCTCCCTCCTCACATGTCCTTTCTGTGGTGGCTCTGGGGAAGGTGGACGCTTAGGTTGGATTCACAACCTTGACCAGGAAGAGGCTGCTCCACGTGAAGTGGTCGAAGATCATGATGATGAAGGGCCGGTTGAAGTGAATGGTGAGAGGCTCGGACGCCTCGTTTCGGGAGACTCTGGTTGGGGCAGCTTCCTCCACCCCCTTCTCATCGAGTTGCAGCGTGGCCTTGTGGATCACCTGTTGGGACGGACAAGGCCGGGGCTCTCAGCCTGGGGCTCTGGGCCTATTCTTTAGTGGGCTCCATGCCTCTGATTATTATTTATATTGTGCATTTTTTTTTTGTTGGGGGGAAGGCTCTAGAGACTTACCTTTGACACCTTCAGCTGGGCTTCTTGAGTGATGCCTGAGAAGTTGGCCTGGTTGGTGAGCAGGTCTGCAATGCCCATGTCCTCCAGGAGGCCCCCAAGGTCATAGGCTCCCGAGATGGAGACCTTCGGGATGTACAGGTCCACCGGGCTGCTCGGGGGTAAGCAGACGGGGTTGGATTTTCCCAGGGCTGGGCTTGGCCAGCCAGACTTCCTGTGATCCCTCCGGACCCTGCCTCTCAGCTGGACAGGTTCTTTGGGGAAAGGGGCAGGGACAGGGACAGGGGTCCTGGCCACAGCTGTGCCACTAAGGCTGTGTGGCAGAGCCATGGTGAGCCCTCTCTGTGCCCTGGCCCTTCTGCTCTGAGGTCGGTTCTGTGAGAATTCCGAGATTCGGCCAGCAGTTCTCATTGGATAAAGCCAGTGGGGTTTCTAGAAAGTTAGGTGGAATCATGTTGGGCGTGGGATGCTAAACATTTTCACCTACCAAGGTATTAATTTCTTTTAAATATTTCTTCCTTGTCCTGTTCTCCAGAGAGTGAGAAGGTTCCTGAAAGCCTGAGTCTGAGGGGCGTCAGCGAAACGACATGGGCTCCACCGCAGGAGGGGAGGCAGCACCTCTGTGCACTGAGCCAACAGCCCTGGGAGTCCCGGAGGCTGCCAGCAGCCCTGAGCACTTGAACATCCCGCCAGGCGATGAGGAGGCATCGCGGTGAGCGGGATGTGGAAACTCTCCTCTGGGAAATGGCAACGGAAAGTAAGGGGGATGGACCGATGCCAGGCTGGCGGACCTTCTTTACCTCCTGGACCTCGACCAGTCCGCACGCGCTCACGCTACCATCAGTGTCCAGACTGAGACTGAAAGTCCGGAGAGGCCGAGGGTTCCCCCAGTGACACCAGGGAAGCACCAGGACCAGCCGCCTCCAGGCCCCATCTCCTCGCCCCTGGAGAGCTGCCCCTGTGACACAGTGCAGCGGGGGTAAGTGAGACTCAGTACACAGTTCAAAGCCAAAGCAATCTGCTTTGACAGCGGGACAAGGGGACAGGGAGGAAAGAGTGTGCGAGTTCTGAGTGGGGTGGAGGCTTCCGCGGGAGGTGGGTGCAAGCTGGACCTGAAGGTGGGGGCTCGGTGCTCTGGGGAGACTGGGGAGCGTGAGCGTCGAGGTGATGCTGGGAGGGTAGGTGGGGGAAGGGTCACAAAAGCACGGGTGTGAGGAACCGGAGGGTCTGTCTTCTGGGACTGGGCAGGCTCCGCTTGGATGGAGTAGAGAATTGTTCATGCCCAGTCACATATGAGGGCTAAAGGCGAAAAACTTCACCTTGGATCTTTATTTTAATAAGGATTTAGAAGAAAGTGACATGTGTTATTAATTAATGGTAATTTAAAGTAGTTTAGTGAAGAGATTACTTTTGGTGTAAAGAGAAAGATTATCGATCTCATTTGCAACACATTAGGGTCCAGAATTCGTTAGAATCCGGGTGTGTCATTAGCACCTGGTGGCATTGTACCTGAATGGAGGTGGGGATGGGACAGTTGAAATGGTGAAGAGCTGGCAAATGGGTCCCTATCTACCATCACCCAAACACAGGCTCACATGAACATACCCACCTCCACATACTACCCCCCCACACACAACCTCACACACTCAGGGCAGGTATGTTTGGTTTCAGGACTCTATAAGAATGCCTTCTGTGTCCCCCATGTAGCCATAGGGGGTCTCTCTGAATCCCAGACCTGACTAGACCCTGAGTCCCTTCAGGAGTGAGGTCAAACTCCCAGGCACCTCTATGTCTATTCATGGAACTGGATAACCTTTCCAGGAGCCCCAGCAGCAGACAGTGGAGGGGATCATTCAAAGTAAACGCAACTCCAGAGCATAAAGCCCAAAACCTACATCTATAATAATAAAAGCATAATATGTTAATTAGACCAGATGGCCTTCCGGACATCCTTCCGGACAACCTTCCATGGTGGCGGGGGCCGAGCCTCTTGCACAGATTTCGTGCATCGGGCCTCTAGTATGTAATAAAGTAGAAGAGCTTCTTTCTAGATTCTGTACCTGCAAAGTCTTGGATTGCTAAGTTCATCTGAGTTGAATTGTTCTTATTCTTTGCTGCTGCTGCCCAGCTTGGCTGGGGCCCTGGGCATAGCTTCCTTGACTTGGTGCCATTCCCTCTTCCACTCATGCTCTAGGGGCCACTTCCTGCTGGTTGAACTTTCACCTAGGCTTAATACACAGTTCAAAGCCAAAGCAGTCTGCTCTGCATCTCCTTCCCCAGGGCCCTGGGTCCAGTCAGGGACCTCCCCCTCCCTCCCCCACCCCCCGGCATTGCACACATCACCTTCCCTCTCTCCCTTGGGCAGAGCTTCCGTCACTGTCCACTGTAAATTCCACCAGAATCTGTTTTCTGCTTTGAAGTGCATGTCTTTGAGGTCTGCACTGTGTCTTATTCACTGTTCTATCCCTTCTGCTTAGCCTAGTGCGTGGTACATAGTAGGTGCTTCCATTTATGACTGTTAGGTGAATAAGTGAGTGACTGAGGGAATGAAAGGAATGACACCTGCTCCATGAACCTTCCTGAGCTACTCCAGATCCAAGTGCTGCTCTCTTCCCTGCATGCCCTCTGCCCTTGGAGTCTGCACCACCCCACCCACCACTAGGTCCCTTGTTGGTTGGTGTTTGCTTGTGTACAGACAGAACTCAGATCTCCTAAGAGTGAGGGTCATGTTCAAAAACATCTGCCTCCTCTAAGGTGAAGATTGAGGCTGGGCACATGTTTGACCATAACTGTGGTTGTCCTCTAGCTCAGAAGTGCCTGGGGGAAAATTAATTCATTTGTTCTTTCGTTCCTTCATTCATTGCTCACATGCTCAGTCAGCCTCCCTGAATATGCACTCTGAGCCCACCCCTTTCTTGGGCCTGAGATTCATTGACTGGTTCTCCTGACCACCAACCCATCAGCATGGACACTCCTCACTCTCTTTTTCCTTATTCAATTATTACCTACTGTATGTCCTGATTTTTACTTATTTACTGATTGATTGAAGAAGAGTTAGATCCCTGAGTGACTTAAGAATCATTCATGGGCTTTGTGTTGCTTCCGTGGTGGATACTGTGGCCATTTTCATTACACGTCTAACCGTAGTCTCTCAGGCATCTCTAGCAGTACTTGGTTTCAGGGAAGCAAGGTTATAAATGGGTAAGTGGGAGGCTGGTGAACTCAGTTTAAGAAAATGATGCAAACATTTGATAACACAGAGGGTGGCTATTAACCTCCCAGGCACCTCACTTTGTGGAATGCCCCAAAATATCTCAGTGTCAATGGATAGATGTATGAAGGTGACCGGAGGTCAGAGAACCTCATGGCCTCTGGGAACCCAGCAGACAGGAAAACAGTGAGCCCTGGAGGGTGTGTCCGGGGCATCAGGGGCGCCCAGGTGCACCCCTTTTCCACCCACCCCACTTTCCGGGGACAGATCCACTTCAGAAGTTCACACAGCCAGCTGGAGGGCTTACCCACTGGTCAGGGAATCGGACCACCTCTGCATGGTGTCCCGGCTCAGTGCCTTGATGACCACGTCGATCTGCCCCTTGTCTGGAAGGATGAAGAAGACGGTGCCGTTGCCCAGGTAGTCCAGCTGCACCAGCTGGCAGGGGAGCACCGGGTCATTGAGGTACTTGATCTCGTTCGACTGGAACATCATGGGCACCTTTACCAGGGTCGTCTCATTCACATAGAAGTTCTCCTCTTTGGTGCTTGCCAGGTCGAAGGGGTGTGCCCATGTGCCTGGGAAGAAGAGGGAGAGGGAGGGCAGGAGATAGGCCTGTAAGAGCAGGAGCGTGGTGGCAGCTGAGCGCCAGGGGTAATCGCTACGCAAGTTACACAGCAGCTTCCCTCACCCTGGAAGGTCCCCGCCAGTCCCCTAGAGTTTCCTGATAAATGGGAAATCCCCAGAGGTTAAAGGCCTGTTCCATCTTCCACTCTTGAATGGATTGAGGCTTAGCTCCGTTTCTGAGATTGGCCCCTAAAAATGGAAGAGGGGTGTGAACAAGACCTCCAGAAGGAACATGCCTTACTAACACCTTGACTGTAACCCAGTATGACTCATTTTGGATTTCTTACCTTCAGAATTGTAATATAATAAATTGCATTGTTTTAAGCCATATTTGCATTAATTTGTTGCAGCAGCAATAGGAAACTCATACAGACTTGTACAGGGACAGCCATACTCAAGCACACAAAAGGAATTTAGTATGGTCAGACATTGTGTGTGTGTGTGTGTGTGTGTGTGTGTGTGTGTGTGTGTGTGTGTAGGGAAAATGTTGACATGAGGCTGGAGAGGCAAAGAAGCAGATGGTGCTGGGCCAGGGTTCCTCAACCTTGGGACTATAGCCATTGGGGCAGATATCATTGTGGGGCTGTCTTGTGCATTTTAGGGTGTTTAGCAGGACCCCAGGCTCTCCCAATAGACGCCAGGAGCACATCCAACCTCACCCCTCATTGTGACAACCACAAATATCTCCAGACATTGTCCAATTCCCTGAGTGCCGATGGGGGTTGAGAACTAAGGAGTTTAGATTTTATTCTCAAGGACAATATGTCCCCAAATTTTCTGATCTTTAAAATGATTAGAGGAGGGTTAAAAAATACAAATTCTAGGACTTTCTTGTGGAGGTCTTGCTTTAGTAAGTCAGGTGTGGGATCTGGAATCTATAATGTTAACAAGTCTCCCTGGTGATTTTTATGAAGAGGGATTTTGGAAAAGCTGTTCCAAATGGGTGAGGAGGAACTGAAGTTTGGCTGGCTATGAGCACCTGGGAAATGTATATACGACAGCTCAGGTGCAATCCGAGAGCTCCGGAGGTCTGTCTGGTTCTAGGCTGCTGTTTCCAGTCCCTGGCCCAGGGCCTGATTCACAGCCAGATCTTAGCCAATGTTTATGGACTGTGAGGTAGCCAGGCTGTTCATGGTTACATGTTTGGGCCTCATACCAGCCTATAAAAGCTTGGGCAAGTCACTCAACTCTTCTGGTTGTCGTTTTGACCTTTTTGTAAGGTTATGTAATTCCATCTTTCTAGTAGGGTTATGGTGAAGATGGAGACTCACAAACGTGCATGTGCTTTGTAAAACAAAAGGCCTTGCCCACGAGTGCACCTGAATATTGATAGCTGTTACTGGTCTTGGCAGTAGTAGGTGAGGTGCCATCAGAATGGGATGGGTGGGGTACCTTTGAAGAAGATGTAGTTGACCAGGATGAGCATGGCTGGGCTGTCCAGCTCGGAGAACAAGTCCACAATTTTCCCTTGTGTCTTGTTCTTGATGTGCTCATTGATTTGCTTGTGGGCTCTGGCCCAGTCCCAAAGGTCTGTCACCACGGTGTCCAACTCATAGTAATGCTTGGTGTCTGCGGAAAAGGACTCTAGCAGCTCCAGGCTCTGGTTGAGGAACAAGGCATTGCCCATGGTTATTTCCAAGGTGGTGTCTGACTCCCTGAGGAGGCGATGGAGGTGCCGGAAACCCTGATGAATCTTGGCCTCAGACGTGTCAGTGAGGTTGAAGCCCAGGCCCTGGAGAAGCTGGGCCCTTGTGTAGCCACGGGCCCCCAGGGAAAGCATAGCCAAGGCCATGGAAATGCTCACAGGGGAGATGAAGACATTCTTGCCGGGGGTTGAGGCCACTAGGTGCTTGTACAGGCTAAAGGCAAAGTCAACATTGTTTGGAGCCAGGTCCCGGTGCTGGCTCCTTACGCTCATGTCAGCATCAGAGTCCTTAGCCTGAGCAGTCCAGAGGCCACTGGTAGACAGCCAGAGGAGACAGGTGTACAGGGCGAGCAGCATTGTTCAGGATGCTGGGCCTGCAGAGTGAGAAATGCTCATTAGATGATGTGGGGCCTCCCAGGCACTGGGGCTGGTGGGACAGTAGGCAGGAGACCCATTCAAGCCCCAGTTTGTTCTTCCACTTTGTGTGACTGGGGGCCAGTCAGGAGGACTCTGGGCCTCAGTTATCTCAGCTGAAAGTATAAATTATACCTCCTATGATTTATCAAGTTCTTTGCCCATTTTCTGAATTGAGTTGGTTGCTTTCTTGTATTTTGTACTGAGTTTTAGGAGTTCTTCATGCATTCTGGATATTAACCCTTTATCGGATATGTGACTTGTAAGTACTTTCTCCCATTCTGTGGGTGCCTTTTTGCTCTTTTGATAGTGTCCTTTAATTAACAAGCTGCTGGCCTTCTCCAGGGCTCCAGGCAGGGTGGGTCTTCACCAAGGTGACCCAGGGGGTCCTCATGACCTCATCACTGGTGACAGCCAGCCCTGCTCCCAGCCTCAGATGTGGCCCCTGGAAGTCTCAGCCACAGCCCGATGGCTGGCTATCCCAGGGGTTTTCTCCCAGCACACACCAGACTCACTGCTCTGCAGGGGCCAGGGCAGGGAAGGTCATTGCAGCTCCCAGTGTCTGTGGAGCTGGCTCTGGCCAGGGCGCCATCCCATTCTTGCCCCACATGGCTCCACTCTGTAGGTGCAGCCTCTCCCTGCCTAGTCTGGCTCACTCCCTCAGGTCCCAGGTCACCTCCTCCAGGAAGCCCTTCCTCTGTGCTTCTCTCTGTCACTGTCCCCATCACACTGCAATGAGATCTTTGCTTTAGCTCCGGTCACCTCTGAACCTGTCTTTGAGCCCCTCTTGGGCAAAGGCTTTCTGCAGTGTGTAGCCTAGAGTTAGGCGGGCTTGCTTCCTTCTCTTCCTGCTGTCTCTTGTGTTACTCCTCCCAGATGGGGATTAAGATGCTACAAGATGGTTGTGAATATAGTCACAGCTGTTAGTGTTTTCTTATGTGACCTCACTTAAGGGGTCATCCTGGGTCCATAGTACAGATAAGAAAACTGAGGCCCAGGGAGTTAGAACTGAAATTCTAAGCCGTGTGTTCTGACTTCAGAGCCTGTGATCAGCCATTCTGCTTTTCTCTATAGATAACAGAATGATGAGTGAAAAAGCTCTCTGAAAATGCAGTGTCAATATTATTCATGATTCATTTCGAATATGTCCTTGTTCCTCATTTCTGAAGTGACCTACATAGTGAGCACCCCCGGCATCCTTGGCTTTCACAAACGCCCTGTGGGCCAGGTACAGTCCTGGGGCCTCTTAACGTGGTGGGAAAGCAGATAGTGCTGTTTTATCTGCAGTATCCTGGCCCAAGGTCACCAAGCCAGGGGGTGTGTGCAACGCTGTAGAATGCACAGTGTGTGCTATGCCAGGCGGGCACTCTCTCCCCCGACCCTGCGTCCCCCCAGGGCGCTGCCATGCCAGCTCTCAGACTGGTCTCTGGGCTCTTATGCTGTCTGGCTTAGGAGCATCAGTTGTGAGACAGATGGGAATGGGTCTTGGCTCAGTGTCAACCCCACAAAGCTGGAGGCTAGGGGAAACCAAACCTCCTATGGGCAGACACAGAATTCAGGACGCCCTCTCCTGGGCTGCCTCCTATCCCCGTTGGCTGTTCATGCCCTAATTTAAAAAATTAAATAAGCAAGTTGCAGTCCTATGTTCTGAGGTCTGGCAGGAGGGAAGGATGGAGTGTCTTCAGCTGTTACTCACCGTCTGCAGAGTCCAGGTTGCAGCTGCTGGCTGTGTCCTGCGTCCTGGGTCCTCAGGTGTGTACAGTAAGCCAGAGGGACAGTTGCTGCTAAATCCTGTTTGCCAGCTTCCTGGCTGGTTAATGGTTAGAGGGGGCCAGTGGCCTTCATCACTGGTGGTCCCCTCCCCCCAGTCATTGACCAATAGGAGGCCTTTCCAGGAATTGTGAGTAACACAGCAACACCCCAGATTAACTTTAAGTTCACTTCTTTGATGTTTTATTTTTAAATATCAAAATGTGGCTGGTGTTGCGTCAGTGTTTGTGGTTGCCCAGTGGCAGCTGGCGTAGAAGCCACAGGTGCCCTTCATTGGCATGATGGCACTAACACCTGTCAAGAAAGACTTGCTGAGCTCAGGCTAGGGATGAGTCTGGCGTGGTCCTGCCTTCAAGGGGACCTCAGATGGAATAAAAGCAGCCAGTTGCTTCCCTGGACCATCCCAATCTCCACCAAGACCCTATGAGTGGATACTATTATCACTTTTTTTTTTAGATGAGAAAACGGAGGCACTTAG
Source organism: Myotis brandtii (assembly GCF_000412655.1). Taxonomy (NCBI): domain Eukaryota; kingdom Metazoa; phylum Chordata; class Mammalia; order Chiroptera; family Vespertilionidae; genus Myotis; species Myotis brandtii. Next base: position 163,616 of record NW_005353379.1, read on the forward strand.
AGATTATGTGAGCTGTCCTTGAGATTCATTCAGGACTCTAAAAATCTAGCACCTTCCCTCTTCCCCACCTTTTAATTCATCAGTTATTTTTTGATTATAGTGACAGAGACCAAACTCAAACTTCTTTAAAGAAAAAAAAGACTATTGAGTCTTTTGAATGAGAGTTCTAAAAGGTGGAGAGGGCTTCAGGCCTGGTTGGATCCAGGGGTCCCAAGTTGTCATCAGATCTGTCTCTCTCACTTAAAAAAATATTTTTATTGATTTCAGAGAGGAAGGGAGAGGGAGAGAGATAGAAACATCAATGATGAGAGAGAATCATTGATCGGCTGCCTCCTGCACACCCCACACTGGGGATCAAGCCTGCAACCTGGGCATGTGCCCTGACCTGGAATCGAATGAACCAGCAACCTTTTGGTGCACCGGATGATGCCTAACCAACTGAGCCACCTGGCCAGGGCTCTCTGTCTCTCTTTTGAAATTCTTTCTTATCTGTGCTTTCTTCTGCTTTCCTGCTTTAGTTTCTTTATGGTGGGGGCCAAGGTGGCCACTGTAGCTCCCCGTTACTGGGTTCTAACTACTTATTTGATACCAGAAGGAAAGAGACTCACTTTTCCTCATTGTTCATATCAGTCCACAAAAAGGACTTTGAGCATTATTTTCCACCCCTAGACTGATCCCAGTGTGCAAAATAGGGCATTTGGAAAGTCCAGGCTGGGTCCAGGGCCCTCTGCTAGGCTGACAGCTTCATTTACTGTTCCCTCCAGGGCTCAGAGGAGCTGTTTCCATGAGGAAAGAAGAAAGGTGGCCTGTAGCTGGCGCTAGAGCTCTGACGGGGTTCAGTGTTATTAACACTTACTGGTCTTTCCGAGTTTTTTACTCCTTAAGCCATTTTTGGAATTTATATCTAGGAATTTATTTTTAAATCTCATGTCAATAATTATTTTTAAAAATTTTTGTTTCTGTATTTTATTTGCATATTTCCTCTTTCTTGATGAATCTATTTAGGAAGAATTGCCCAGCTAATTCATCTTTTCAAAGGACCAGCTTTTAGTTTTGTTAATGCTTATTGTTGTTGTTGTTGTTTTTAATCTGCATTGATTTTTGTGTTTATTTTTTTACTTTAAAATTCTCTGAGTTTCCTTCCGTTGTCTCCTCCCCCCCATATTTTCTTGAGGCAAATGGTCTGCTTTCTTTTTAACATTTCAGTCTTTATATAAGTGTATTTGAAGTTAAAAGTTTTTGCTCAGCTTGAGTGGCTTAGTTGGTTGAGCATCATCCTGTGCATGGAAAGGTTGCCTGTTTGATTCCAGGTCAGGGCACACGTATGGTAGGCAACCAATTGATGTGTCTGTCTCTCTCTCTCTCTCTCTCTCTCTCTCTCTCTTCCTCGTCTCCTCACTCTCTAAGCATGTTCTCAGGTGAGGATTGATTAAAAAAAATAAAAGTTTTAACCTAAATACTGAGTTAGCTGTGTCCTACAATTTTTTAATGCTATTCCCATTGTAATTTTTCCAAAGTATTTCTGAATTGCCTTTATTGTTTTAATTCTACCCAAGGGTAATTTAGTGATATGTCATTTAGTTTATTTAGAATTTTAGGCTACTTTTTGTTACTTTTATTTCATTTTGGCCAAAGAATAACATCTATGTGATATTGAACATTTTGGACTTGTTGCTTTTTTTTCAATCGTATGTGGTCTATTTTTGTAAATGCCTTATTTTTCTTTAAATAGGCACTATCTTTTGATATGGGTGTATGTGTATACATGTATGTATATGTATAATAGCTTGAGCTTATTATTTTATTTAACTCTTTAAATCTATGTTGACTGTATTTACTTGGGCTATTCAGTTGCTTACTAGTGAACATTAAAATCTTCAATCACAGTTGTTCATTCATTTATCTCTGTTAGTTGTTGATTGACATACTTTGAGACAGGTAAAGTATATGTACTTTTGATAATTATATCCTGTTGCTCTATTGTTTATTTTTCTCTTTATTTCATTGACACTTTTTGGTCGTAAATTATACTTAACCCAATAAGATTGCTTTCTTAACTTGCTTTTGGTTCACACTTGCTTGATATAGCCCATTCTTTTATTTCCAAACTGCCTGTGCCTTCTTGTTTTAAGAGTATCTTATGTACACAACATTTTGGTGGGTTTATTATAAATTTACCCTAGTTACATTTATTTTAATTATTGTTGTATTAGGATTGTTGTACTACCTTATTCCATATTTTCCTTTCTGTATCTTCTTTTCCCTTTTGTGCCTTTTACTTCTTTGCGTTGAAAAGTCTGAATTTTCTCCAATTGTTTTTAAAGTACCTTTATCCTCCTTTTGATATTATGGTGGTTGCCTTTTACTAAAAACACTAAAAACCTGCAGTTGAGTTCATAGACATCCTAGAACTGAGACAAATCATTCCTACTGTGTCGTATCTAAATTCCTGTTCACAGAGCCCAAGAGTATAATAAATGGTTATTTTAAGCTACTACATTTTTGGATATTAAGAGACAGGGCTTTCTGGGTAAAAAAATAATATAATTTCTCCTTCTTAGCCAAGGATATTATCTTTTGAGAAGTGCCTGTTTATGTAAGATAATCTGTCAAGTTATCTTTTTCCTATGGGTTGGGTGGAATGCTATATATATATATAGGTTTTTCTAAGTTCGTGACTTGGCTTTTCCTTTCTTTATGGAATCTTTGGGTGAATATAGTTCATGATTTCAGTGGAGTCCAATTCTTTCATTTACCCTTCTACAGTTAGTGCTGCTTATGTTTATTTTAAGATACCCACCTACTCCCAGGTTGTGAAACATGCTTTCTTATTTTTTAGAAGCTTTTATTGCTTTAGTTTTCACATTTAGATCTGCAAACCATCTGGATTTGATTTTTGTGTATGGTGTGAAGTAGGGGCCAAATTTCTCCTTTTTCATATGTATGTTGACATCCTTTAGTGATAACAGGGATTGTGTTCTTTCAAAATGGCAGCGTCATAAAAGACAAAATATGTTCCCTCTTGCAGGAGACTAAAGAGGTATGATTTAAGAGGAGGAGGTGGTGATTCTTGGGTGTCTTTGACAAGAAGCTCCTCTCAGGATTTGGGGTGACCCCTGAAAGACCAGTGAGTCATCCTTGAATGCGTACTCAATGCAGTGTGTAGATCCTGGACTGGAAGACACATATGCTATGATGATCTTTATTGGGAAAAGTGACAAAATTGGAATATGGATGGCATGTTAGATAAAAGTATTTCAACAGTGCTAAATTTCCTGAAGTTGGTCACTACTGAAAACTAATATTTCAAATTCATAGGAAATATACACATATTTAAGAGTAAAGAAAAATTTATTCTCAAATATTTCTTTAAAGTATACATACACTTAACATACACACATAGCATATACACATATACATATATAAACACATGGGATTGCTGTAAAGAGCAAATGGTATGTGACCCTAACATAGCAGCGGGCACATGGTAAGAGCACAGTCAAGAGAACCACTGCTAGAATTGTTATTTTATCTCTTCAGTGACTGGTGCCCATCAAGTACTGGATTCTGCTTAGACAGTGCCTGAAAAAAAAATACCTTTTCTATATCGCTGTATATCTCTATATATCTCCATATGTCTCTATATATAAAAGGCTAAGTGCCCATCTGACCGGTAGCTACGATGTGCACTGGCCATCCTATCTAATAAAAGAGAAACATGGTAATTAGTCGTATGGCCGCTACCCTTCCCATTGGCTAATCACTGAGATATGCAAATTAACTGCCAGCCAAGATGGCGGCCGGCAGCCAGGCAGCTGACGCGAACAGGGAGGCTTGCTTGCTCCAGTGACGGAGGAAGCCAGGTTCCCCGCCTGCCTTGCTGGCCTCTCAGCTGCTCTCTAAGAAACATTGTAACAAATATAGAAGCTAAACAAAACCCCAGAAACCTGCTTTCAGTCATCCAGGCTTCAGCCAGCAGGACCGCAACATTGTATCAAATACAGAAGGTAAACAAAGGCCAGAAACCTGCTTTCAGCAGCCGAGGCCTCAGAGCTGGAGTCGAGCCTCAGAGCTAAAGCTGGCCCAGAATAAAAGAAAAAGAAAAAAAGGAGAGGTTGGGAGCTTCAGTCACCTGCCAGCCTGAAAACAGCCCTCAGCCCCTCACCCAGACTGTCCAGGCACCCCAGTGGGGACCCCCACCCTGATCCAGGACACCCTTCAGGGCAAACCAGCCAGCCCCCACCCGTGCACCAGGCCTCTATCCTATATAGTAAAAGGGTAATATGCCTCCCAGCACCGGGATCAGCGGAGCAGCAAGGCTCCCAGCACCGGGATCAGCGTGACAGGGGGCAGCGCCCAAACCCCCTGATCGCCCTGCAGCTCTGTGTGTGACAGGGGGCGGGGCCACAACCTCCCTATCCGCCCTACTCTGTTCGTGACAGGGGAAGGCACCCCAACCCCCTGATCAGCCCTCCTCTGTGCCTGATAGGGGGGAGCTCCCCAATCTCCTGACTGCCCTGCGGCTCTGTGTGTGACAGGGGGCGGGGCCACAACCTCCCTATCCGCCCTACTCTGTTCGTGACAGGGGAAGGCACCCCAACCCCCTGATCAGCCCTCCTCTGTGCCTGATAGGGGGGAGCTCCCCAATCCCCTGATTGCCCTGCGGCTCTGTGTGTGACAGGGGGCGGGGCCACAACCTCCCTATCCGCCCTACTCTGTTCGTGACAGGGGAAGGCACCCCAACCCCCTGATCAGCCCTCCTCTGTGCCTGATAGGGGGGAGCTCCCCAATCCCCTGATTGCCCTGCGGCTCTGTGTGTGACAGGGGGCGGGGCCACAACCTCCCTATCCGCCCTACTCTGTTCGTGACAGGGGAAGGCACCCCAACCCCCTGATCAGCCCTCCTCTGTGCCTGATAGGGGGGAGCTCCCCAATCCCCTGATTGCCCTGCGGCTCTGTGTGTGACAGGGGGCGGGGCGTTGGTGGCGCCAATTGCATGCATGTGTTTCAATCTGTCATTGTCTATCGTGAATTTGGTTGGCACTTCTATTATAGAGAAAGGGTGAATAGCAATATTAAAATATTTCTTCTAATTAATTTCCTTTCAATGTGCATGAATCTGTGCACCGGGACACTAGTATAATATTTCAGAGAGGAAGAGAGAGGGAGAGATGGAAACATCAATGATGAGAGAAAGTCATAGATCAGCTGCCACCTGCATGCTACCTACTGGGGATTGAGCCTGCAACCCTGGTATGTGCCCTGACTGGGAATCAAACCATGACCTCCTGGTTCATAGGTCAATGCTCAACCACTGAACCACACCAGCCAGGCCAAAAATATCTTTTCTTTAATCATCAACCTCTTAGCCTCTTAAGATAGAAAAGTAATTTTTTAAAAAGAAAATACCATTTTTCAAAAGCACTTTTTAAAAGATAATTTAAAAAATTAATATTTAGAGAGAGAGGAAAGCAGAGGGAGAGGGAGAGAGAGAGAAACATTATCCGTTGCCTCCCGTATGTGCCTTGACCACACCCTGAACCAGGATCAAACCACAGCCTAGATATGTGCCCTGACGAGGACTTGAACCCATGACCCTTTGGTGCATGGAACAATACTCAGCCAACTGAGCCACGCGGGTCAGGGCTCATAAGCCCTTTTGGGTCAGATGTTCATTCTTTTATTGTGTGTTTCCTGAACCACTGGTCTGTGTCCACCAGAACCTAGCAGCCTTCAGGTGAGTGGGACCTGCTCCCTGCTTAGTAGGAGGCCCAGTACAGTTGTCCCCTCTGGGACAGTCACTGCTGCATCTGGGCCTCATTTGAGAATGACTTACAGTCTTTCAGGGTTCATCCCAAATCCTGGGAGGAGCTTCTGGCCCCAGTTCTCTAAAGCCTAACCACCTCGTCTGAAATCTTTCCATTACAGAGGTCTTGTTCTGGGTTCCTCTATTCCAGCTCTGCCACCCACAGAAGCTGGGCCTGGGAGTGTGGCTCAGGGTCCCCTAACCTTCTCAGCTTGTGTGGCTAAGGCAGCACCCTCTGAAATCTGGGCCCTAGGAAGACAGGGTGCGGGTCTTGTCTAGCATGGGACAGGTCACGTCAAGCCAGAGCCTGCCGTGATCAGAGTTGCCAAGGGAAGAGTCTTGGCTGGCCTTTGCTGACCTCTGGCCAGGTGTTTAACTGAGGAATCATGCGCCGTGTTGGCCAAGAAGGATGCCAACCAGTACTCGTGGCCAGCGTAGGGGTGGGTGGCATGGGAGGTTGGGCTAAATCTTGGGCTGCAGAGGCTGGACCTGAGGTGGCCGTCGGTGGTCCTGCAGCCTGCCTTTTGGCTGTCGGGGGTCAGGAGAAACACCTGGGTCCCTTCCCTGTGACTGTGCGGGCAGCATTGCTGGGACCACTGGTTCTACCTGTAAACTCAGCCTCTGGCCGCTCCTAAATTCCTAGATGGAGCAGGTCTGTGCTGCCTCTGGGCCGTCCTCCTCCTGGACAGATAGTAACACAGCCCAGAGGGGGCATCAGTTTGTTCCACTTGGGCTGGCTCGCACCATTTATCTTCCTCTCACTTCCCACTTGCCAGTTCCTGCTGCTCTGGTTCACAGTGCTGAGCCCTGGGGCAGCTCCCAGGGAGGCCAGCGGCTGGTGTTTCCCGAGCCCTCACCGGGTGCCAGCTCTGGTGTTTTAAGTGTATTGACCTAATTGATCCTCACAAGAGCCATATGCTAGAGGTATTTAGCATCTAGGATAGTATAGCTGTCAAGAGCATGGACTCTGGGTTCGAATCCAGACCTTAGCTGAGTCATATTGAGCAGCGTTAGGCAAACTCCCTGTGCCTCAGCTGAGAAATGGAGGGCCTAGTTCTGGGAATCTCTAGGTTGTGTGAAGATTAGGTGAGGAAATATGTGGAGAGAGCAGAGCCTAGTACAGTAATGGCGAACCTATGACACGTGTGTCAGAGGTGACACGCGAACTCATTTTTTTGGTTGATTTTTCTTTGTTAAATGGCATTTAAATATATAAAATAAATATCAAAAATATAAATCTTTGTTTTACTATGATTGCAAATATCAAAAAATTTCTATATGTGACACGGCACCAGAGTTAAGTTAGGGTTTTTCAAAATGCTGACACGCCGAGCTCAAAAGGTTCGCCATCACTGGCCTAGTAGGTGATGTAAATGCTGATGACTGTTGCTTTTCCCACCTGGCAGACTGGGACGTTGTGGCACAGAGCAGCTAGAAAACCCACCTAAGTCACACTGCTGAGTAGAGGAATGAGAATTTGAGCCTAGATACCTAAGTTAAAGCCCTTACACAGAGCTCGCCTGCCTCCATCTTCATTCATTCCTTCCCTGCCTTGTCCTGTGTCAGAGAAGAGGTAATGGGCTTGATCCTGAGGAATCCCCCAGGGCTGATTCTGGGGCCCAGAGGGTCCATGGCGGTGTTGGGTCCAGGTGTAGAGGGGTGATATGATTGCACCCTTTGGTCCCGGTGTGGCCTGTGAATTCACAAGTTGTCAGCCTGAAAAAGCCCCCAAAACCTCCATCCATCCATTGTAAGATAGCAGACATAAGATCGTGTCTGCATCCTGGTAGAAAAAGCCTAGAAGGTAGGGAAGATTTGTGATGGATGAGACAGAGGGCAGGATTGCCTGTGTGAGGTCCTTGAGTGGGTGAGATAAAACACAACCAATGCCTAGGTGGAGGGGTGACCTCAGGGAAGGTGGGACATGAGCCCAGCGGCAGGCCGTGGGCAGATGAAAAAGGAAGTAAGGTGACCAGCTGAGAGTGATTGGGGCAGGAGGTGCTGGAGGTGTGATGAGAAGTGAAGATATGAAGTATTTACTTAAGACAGTGGGAGCATGAAAGGGCCCAAGTACAGAGCAACTGCTCCCCAGAACTAAGGACTCTCTTGGGCAGGTGAGAGCCCCTGGCTTTGCTACCCACTGGGTGTCTCACCAGACACCCTCCTGGGTTTTCCTCTAACCCTTCCCACAACTTCCTACATGGTCTCTTCATAAAAGCACCATCCTTTGAACCATTGAGAGAACTCATAGTAATATTCTCTGTAATCCTCACAACCAACCCCTGCAAAAATTTGAGTCCCAGGGAGGTAACGTGGCTTACCCAAGGTCAGCTGTCCTGGGCTGAGGAGTAAAGAGGGTAGCCAACATTGACAGCTGATTCTGGTGGCCAGAGATGCAGAAACACGTGGGAAGATCAGGGTTCCTCCTCAGGCAAATGTTCTAGCCCTCAGCCCACTGCACCCACATCTTTTGGGTACATGGTGTGCAGTGCTTACTGGTGCGTGGGGATCTAGAGGAACAGGAACTGCTGAAGGGTCCTGGCCATGGAGTGTGGCCTCACTACACTGTCAGGAAGGCTGAGGAGGAAGGCTGTAGGAAAAGTGTTTTCCCACCCACCCATCCATCCACTTATACACCCTCCCATCCATCTATTTATCCATCTACCAATCCTCCCATCCACCTCTCCACCCATCCATCCATCCATCCATCCATCCATCCATCCATCCATGCAACCGCTACCTATCCATCCACCCACCAATCTTCCCATCTACCCATCCTCCCATCCACCTCTCCACCCATCCATCCATCCATCCATCCATCCATCTTCTTATCCATCCTCCCACCTGTCTGTCCATTTGTCCATCCATTCAGCATCTATCCATCTATCCATGCATCTATCTTCCCTCCCATCTATCAATTTTTGAAGTACTTGCTATATACTTAACCCTGAGTATGCATTGAGGGAGGGTTTAGAGCAGCGGTCGCCAACCTTTCGGACCTCAGGGACCACCAGTGGTTTGCGGACCACCCATTGGTGACCGCTGGTTTAGAGTAATCCTATGGCTGCCATTAGTGGCATGTCTCACCTGAGACTATGGGCGCCTATTTCTTCTGTATGAAACTCTAGACTGGGCAAACCTGAATTGACTCAAAGACCCTTGAGTTGACAAGGTTATGCTGAACAAATAGAAATAATCTAGAATTAAGTA
>NW_005353379.1:172710-181626 GCF_000412655.1 Myotis brandtii
CTTGAATGCTCAGTGGACGTGAGCTGGGTCCTGAAGGATGGGCGGAATGTGGGCAGCCACTAGAGGGAAGAGGATGTGCAGGCCAAGCAGCCTCTGAGTAGTGCTCCAGGCGGGCTCTGCGTCCCCTGGGCTCCCGCTGTGCTTCCAGCTCGTTCATTAGCACTGCTCCCATTGGCATTCTCCCGGGCCTGAGCAGTATCTCACTTCTCTGTGCAAAAGCCCAAGGGCTGACAGATCAATATAGAAATAGTGCTAATAATGATCATGAAACATACAAGAATAGAAGCCAATTTTATTTATTTGCTGAATGTCTTCTGAGTAATAGAATATGTGCTATGTCCTAAAATGCCCCTGTGAGGAGGCATTGGTCCTATTTTGCAGATGATCCCAGGAAAGATTGAGTAACTTGTTGAAAAACAAACAGTTTGTAGAGATTGAGGCAGGCTTGGCATGAAGAGCTGTGATACCCATGTGTACATCCTACTATAACAGGTAACTTCTAGAGAATGGGCACATTCTCAGGTTGCCGCAGAGGTAAAAGGAGAGGTGGAAGGGTGGTTTGAAGGTTTAGTCTTGAGTATTAAAAAGAAAGCTATTTATACGGCACTGGTTTGAAGCCATTATCTACACACACACACACACACACACACACACACCTAGTTTTTTCTCAATTTGCTCTAGAGCAGTGGTTCTCAACCTTCCTAATGCTGCGACCCTTTAATACAGTTCCTCATGTTGTGGTGACCCCCAATTTCATTGTTACAAATTGAACATAATTAAAGCATAGTGATTAATCACAAAAACAATATGTAATTATATATGTGTTTTCCGATGGTCTTAGGCGACCCCTGTGAAAGGGTCGCGACCCACAGGTCGAGAACCGCTGCTCTGGAGTTTCTTTGAACATACTTTTTTAGGGATAAAATGGCCAGTGACCATTTTTTTTCTGACCCATCAATTGTAAATAATTGATAGGACTGCCTGGAAAACTGAGAAGGCATCTGAGACTCCCATCTCTCTGTGTGAGGGTACCTTACTTCTAACCATGACTCTCTTGGGCTGAGCAGTGGAAGCCAGCTTACTTAAAACAGTGGAATTACCCAAATTCAGGACCTGGTGAGGATGTGGGACATCTGGTCTGAAAGAAGATGTGGAGAAGTAGGACAACTGCAGATGCAAGACCCCAGGCGGTGCAATCTCCCAAATAATAATGACAGTCTTGAAAGATGCAAAATGAAGTCTTATCTGGCCAAGAAAGGAATCAGGCTCAGAAAACATAGGAACTGGAAGGCATTTCAGAGGCCATCTGGACAGCACAGCACACGGTGCCTGGATCTGTGGGGGTGGTTCCTGGAGGATCACCTTGAGGATTCTGAGGCTGTGTCTACAGGATGATGAAAATAGGGCCATGTTGGTGGGTGATGTCTGTCTGTGGGTGTGAGAGCAGGAGCTGCACTTGCCGCATGTTTCCTGCTTGTAGTCTAGACCACACCCTCACGTTATAGATGAGGAAGTAGAGGTTCCGAGAGGCCACAGGGACTTACTTCCCAATGGTCACACAGCCTGAGGCCAAGTGAGAATGAGAATCTCTTGCCTCAGGAGCAAGTGTTCTTTCTATTCCACTGTGTATTTTCTCTGAACGACAAGAAATCATAGCCAGTTCTCACCGTGCCTAATGGGGATAAACTCTTGATATCAGCTGAGGATTGATTTTTGACCTCCCAGTCCTGCTGGCCTTCACCTGCAGCTGTTTGTTTATTGAATAAACAAGCCTTTGAGCCTGTTTGTAAGTCCTCGTGAGGTTCTCTCAATCCTGTCTCTGGATCCTCTCCCCCTATTTCTTAAGCACCTACTATGTGCTTAGAGCATGGCTTGTCATACCTTATTTAATACTCCCAGCACCCTGTGGCATTGTGAATGGGAAGGTTGAGTTTATGGGGCTCCCCCAAGGCAATACAGCTCAGGAGTGGTTAGTGCCAAGATAGAACCCAGTCTCCAACCACTCTCTGCCATGCCTGTTTGCTTGGGTTCCTGTGGGTTTTTAAACCTTTCGTTGTGCCTTTATTTGTGGAATAGCACTGGGTGTCACAAGTCAATGGTGGCAAAGCTCTTTGCCTGTATGGTCATTATTGGACAGTAGCTGGTCTACATCCCAATGGGCAATGACCTCCCTCATTATCACTCACTTCTTCCCACGGCAAACATGAGCCCTGGCCATTCCCAGCTCTCCAAGCCCTGCAGTAGGGCGTCCCTCTACTAAGCCACTGCCCCAAGCTCTCCTTACATTAGGGCCCACCCTGGGAGCTCGAGGAGGTGATCAGGCGCTGCTAGCCAGGGGGCCTCCCTCTACACAGACTAGGGCAAGGCACTGGTGTTCATTTGCCAGGCGTGCCATAGCTAAGTGCCACACACACAGATGTTTCCCCCAGTTCTGGAGGCTGTCCGCCCGGAATCCAGCTGCTGGCAAGGTCAGTCCCTCTTAAGCGCTATGAGGGAAGGATCTGCTCCAGCCCCTCTCCTTGCTCATCTTAGGGCTCACAGTGTCCTCACTGCCTCTTCACGCCATCTTCCCTTGATGCTCATGTCTCTGTGCCCAAATTTCCCTTCTTACTAGGACACCAGTCCTAGTGGGTTAAGGCCAGTCCTAAAGGCCTCATTTAAGTTGATTACCTCTACAAAGACTCCACCTCCTACTGTAAGGTGCTGAGGGTTAGAACTTTCACATATACATCTGGCAGGGGTGAGGCCCAGTTCAACCCAAAGCAGCATCTCTCTGGCCCGTGCATAACTTCATGAGGAATGGCACCCCCTGCCCCCCCCCACGTTTTATTCTGACAGTTTAAAACAGTGCGAAGTAGCCTGGCTGGGGTGGCTCAATGGTTGAGCATCGACCTATGAACCTGGAGGCCATGGTTCGTTGTGGGTTCGATCCCCAGTGGGGCGCATGCAGGAGGCTGCTGATCAATGATTCTCTCTCATCATTGATGTTTCTATCTCTCTCTCCTTCTCCCTTCTTCTCTGAAATCAATAAAAATATATATTTAAAAAAATCAATGCAAAGTAGAAGGATTTTTTAAAAAAGTGAATGCCTTAAATGACCATATAGATTGTGCCAACATTGCATTATGCTTGTTTCCCCACATACCCTCTGGAGTAGTAGCATCTTTGTTCCAAATAAAAAGAGCACCTCCTTTACTAGATGGATGTTGGCATATACCAGGGTGCACCCGAGGGCAGGCGCAGTATGGGCTGGATTTCAGACCACGTGACCTCTACGAGGCATCCATGTGCAGCCACAGCCTGCATCACTGTCCCCATTGACCCAAAAGACAATGCTCTGAAGCGGCAGCAGGAAAAGAAAGTTTCTGCCAAGCCCTTGCCACCTTTTACAAAGCTGTTTATAATTCAGAATTGTTTGCAGAGCTTATATGAAACTCACACGGTGCACAGTGTGTGGCCCAGGACTGGACGTGGCTGGCACTTAGCATGAGATGATTGAATGAATGAATGAGTCACTCAGTATAAGAGGGTTGAATGAGACGATGGTTGGCTGACTGAGTCTAGTTCTTCATAAGCTCAGTTCATGTGAGCAATGACTAGGCATCAGAAAGGTAGACAGCAACCCAGGGAATGCCCACTGGGAAGAAATATCTTCTTCTGAGCAGCAGCCCTGATGGCACAGCTATTGAGATGGCTCCAGGTGGCGATTCTTCTGCAGTCCCCTGGCTGACCATTCCCCGGCTCCCGCTCAGTCATCCTGTCCCATGGGGGAGACGTTCCCCCACATGTGGCCACAGGGAATGAAAGCTGCGTAGTTAGGAGGGACTAGGCAAGATCACACTTGAAGACCAGGTGAGTCATTGGAAATCTAGCCAGCAATACGAGCACAATAATATTTATCAGGGCGGTGACGTGGGAGGTTGCTGATGTTCCCCGCGCTGGAGATTGAGTTAATATTAACAGGCCCAAGGTGATGGGGGCTTGTGTAACCACGGCCTGGCCACCTCCCCCCTGTCTGACAAGCTGTTTGTCCACTCGGCCTCTTGTACCTCAGCTGCCCTCCATGTAATGCCCAGGGAGGAGGCTGGTGGGCTGGGGCTCCGGCAGCAGCAGGTGGTGCTGCCGCTCGGAAACAGGAATGTCCATCACTCTGCTGTATGAGCGGACTTTCAGCGGATGCCACCGAGTCGCAGAGGGCAGGGCAACCGCATCTGAATCACCGTCTCTGAGCACCCGGGCATGTGAGCCCAGAAGGCGCGACAGGTGTGTGTGAGGGAGGGAAAGCTCTCAGCGTCCTCATCATGCCTCACCAACCAGTTCCCTGGCCATGGCCGAGAGGGCTAACTACCTGCCATCTGCCCTCGGCACGACCCACGGCAGAGCCTTCTCACCCACAGCAGCATTTTGCAAAGTGTGTTCCAGGGGAGCCTACAGGTGATTAAAAAAATAGCTCCCTGCTCAGATAAGTTTGGGAAACTCTGCATTGTTGCTCCCACTTGGATGGTAATATTTGCTAGGGGCTGAGATGTCCTGCAGTAAAGATTTACCCAGAGTTTCCCAAACTCATTTCACTAAGGAGACTTCCCCCCACAACACACATGAACACCCCAGGGAAATGCCAGGGGGACGCCTGCCTTCAGGATGGCCCCTGCTTCTCTGGCCACGATAGAGCTGCCTCCCTGAGCATCCACTTGCCCTCCCCCACCTTTCCCGACCTCCCAGCATCCCCTTCCATTTTAACCTTAAAGTAATACGTAACCAGTTAACTGCCACAATATTTTGAATTAAAAAAGGTCCGCCGTTTGCATCTATAGACGCTTATGGCATAAATGGTTAATACTTGTTAAATGTAGAAAACTCTAGTGAAAGCAAAATGGTTCATGGTTGTGCCACCCATATCTTTATGGGATTTTGTCAAAATGTAATTTGCCCCATGCTCTGCTGAAAACCCTCTTTGGGCTCCAGGTCACTCAGACAAAAGCCACTCCCACAGGTGTTCAATGTAGCAGTCCCCCCTCCCAAAGCAGAGACTGCAGTCGCATCTCTGGCCCCTACTAATTGCTCCTCTCTCACTCATACTCTCCATGCCCTGGCGCACTGCCCCCTCGCTTCGCTTCCCTGAAACATGCCAGACACATTCCCGCCCCAGGGTCTTTGCACAGCCTATTCTCTGCCTGGCTGCTCTTCTCCCAGATTCCCACACAGCTCACTCTCTCACCTGCCTCAGGTTCGGTGCTGCCTTCTCCGTGAGGCCTCCCCTGGCCACTCCAAGGGTGTCTCAGACCCCAGCACTCCCCACCCCCTGTCCCTGTATTGTTATTATTATTACTAGAGGCCCAGTGCACAAAAATTCATGCACTGGGGGGGGTCCCTCAGCCTGGCCTGCGCCCTCTCACAGTCCGAGAGTCCTCAGGGGATGTCCTACTGATGACTAAGCTGCAGTCTGGCCTGGCTCTGCGGGAGGCGACCGGGCTGGCTGATCAGGGGACAGCACTGCCCCCATCACTCCACCGCTGCCGCCCAGCCTCCCTCTATGGGAGGTGACCGACGGGCGGTCAGGGGACAGTGTTACCCCCATCACTCCGTCACTGCCCCCACCCAGCCCCCGTCTACAGGAGGCGAGGACAGGGGATCAGGGGACGGTGCTGCCCTCATCACTCCACCATTGCTGCCCAGCCTCCCTCTGTGGGAGGCGACTGGATGGGCCGATCAGGGGACAGTGCTGGCCCCCCCATCGCCCCTCCGCCGTTGTCCCCTCCCTCTGCCTGCTGGCATGTGCCTTGGCTGGCCTGGCGCCACCTGCTCACCAGCCCCGCCCCCTGCCGACTGGTCAATTTGCACATTACACTTTTATTATATAGGATTTTTTGCAATAGGACTCATTACCTTCCCCTATTCTATGCATAGTATTGACTTAACCTGGTTAATTGCTTGACCCCCCATTGAACTCCTGTGGGCAGGCTTGTGTCTTTTTGTTCACAGTTGCACAACCAGTGCCTGGCACATAGTAGATACTCAGTAAATAGTTGTTAGCTAAATAAATGTGTGTGTTCACAGAAGAAATCATACACACTTTTGTATTTTGATTTTTACTATGTTGTATGAAAACATCTGTTTACTCACATGCTTATCAGCAATGAGCATTGTCAACCATGTACATGTATGCCAATCTAACGGGAGAAAAATGGCGTTCTGTTAATTTGATTTGTGTTTTTAAATTATAGATAGCATTTAGAATTCTTGCATGTTTCCATTGGCCATTCCAATTTTTTTTTTTTGTAGTCTGTCTGCTTAAGTCCTTTGCCCATTTTTCTTCTGGGAACTTTTATAGGCGCTTTATTGAAATTTAAAAAGTCATAAATGGATGTTGTATCTGGTCGAATATTTTTCTGTATCTATTATGATAATCACATTACCTTTATCCTTCATTTTGTTAGTGTGGTGTATGATGTCAAGTGATTTGTGAATGTTGACCCATCCTTGCAGTAGCGCTAGTTTTTAATACTTTTTCCTCTTTATATCTTTATGTTATAATTAAGTGTTTAACACCCTATTCTGAAATAGAGTTGCAATTTTCTGCTTCTGTCTGTCTGTCACCTCACTCAGATTTTTATATGCTTTTGTCTTTTTATGTTAGTTCGAAGACCTCCTTTTGACATTTCTTCTAATGCAGGTCTTGTGGTCAATTCCCCCAGCCTTTCCTTGTCTGGCAAAGCCTTTATTTTGTCTTCATATCTGAAGGATAACTCTGCTGAATATATCATTGTTGGCTGGTGATTTCTATCTTTCAATATTTTGAATATATCATTCCATGCCCTCCTAGCCTGTAGGGTTTCTGCTGAGAAATCTGATGATAATTTGATGGGATTTTCTTTGCAGGTTATTGTCTTTTTTCCCTGGCTGCCTTAAGAATTCTTTCTTTCTCATTAACTTTCTTTTTGGTTTATTTTTTTCCTTTTTATTGAATTTATTCGGTGACACTGGTTAACAAAATTATATAGGTTTCAGGTACATAATTCCACAACACGTCATCTCTACACTGTGCTGTGTGTTCACCACCCCAAGTCAACGCTTTGTCCATTACTATTTATCCTCTTCCTCCCCCTCCCCCTGGCAGTCACCACGCAAGTGGTGAGTTCATGATTTTTCTCTTTTTTGCTCAATCCCTCCCAAGTGTGCTTGTGAGCTTGCGGCACTGCTGCCTGGTTCCCCATGGCTGCTGGCACTGCTGCGCTGTAGCTGGGACTTTGTAGAAGCATCTCTGCTGCTGCTACTGGCTCCACAGCATTTGGTGGAGGGAGCTGGACCCCTCTGCCTTGCCATAGCGTGGGGCTGCACACTGACGCTGCTCTTGCTGTGTTAGCTGGCTCTGTGGGGAAACATGTCTATGGGTCCATATGCAACACATTCAGATGCACCAATGTGTGGGCATCTCAGACATGCTAGTGTGTTGAGCAGAGAAACCCCTGTTTGATTATAGATGGATGACTAATTATATATTAAGGGGAGGTAAACAGGGGCCTTCTTGCCTGGCCAGCATGGCTCAGTGGTTGAGCATTGACCTGTGAATCAGGGGGTCAAGGTTCAATTCCTGGTCAGGGCACATGCCCGGGTTGTGGGCTCAATCCCCATTGGGAGATGTTCAGGAGGCAGCTGATCAATGATTCCCTCTCATCATTAATGTTTCTATCTCTCTCCCTCTTCCTTCCTCTCTGAAATGAATAAAAATATATTTTAAAAAGGGGGCCTTCTCATACCGCCATGATGCCTGATGTGACTCCCATCTTAACCATTTTTAAGTGTACATTCACATTGTTGTGTAACCAACCCCCAGAACAATTTTCATCTTGCAAAACAGAACCCCTATGCCCATTAAACATCACTTCCCGTTTCTCCCCAAGCCTTTGATACTCACCATTCTGTTTTCTTGTGCTTGCTATCATTTTGAGTACTCTCAGTATCTCATTTCCTTCTGTGACTGGCTTATTTCATTTAGTAAAATGTCCTCAAAATTCATCCATGCTGTAGCATGCCCCAGAATATATTTCCTACTTAAGGCTGAATAATATTTATTGTATGCATATACCAAATCTTGTTTATTCATTCACCTGTTGATGGCCATATGGGTTGTTTCCATCTTTTGTTTGTTGTGAATAAAGCTGCTATGAACATAGATTTACAAGATCTCTTCAAAACTCTGATTTCAATTATTTGTATATATATCCAGAGATGAAATTGCTGGATCATATGATATTTCAGTTTTTAGCTTTTGAGGAATTACCATACTATTTCCATAGTGGCTACATCAGTTTACATTCTTTTTTAAAAAAAATATATTTTATTGATTTTTTACACAGAGGAAGGGAGAGGGATAGAGAGTTAGAAACATCGATGAGAGAGAAACATCGATCAGCTGCCTCCTGCACACCCCTACTGGGGATGTGCCCGCAACCAAGGTACATGCCCTTGACTGGAATCGAACCTGGGACCCTTGAGTCTGCAGGCTGATGCTCTATCCACTGAGCCAAACCAGTTAGGGCTCAGTTTACATTCTTACCAACAGTGCACACAGGTTCCAATTTCTCCTTGCCAACACTTGTTACTTTCTTTTAAAAAAATAATCAGGTGTGAATTGGTATCTCATTGATTTGCATTTCCCTAATGACTAGTGATATTGAGCATCTTTTCTTGTGCTTGTTGGTCATATATATATAATTTTTTTCAAAAATGTTAATTTAAGTCCTTGGCTCATTTTTAAAATTTGGTTGTTTGTTTTTTATCATTGGTGAGTTATAGGACTATTTTACATATTCTTGGTGTTAACTTCTTATTAGATACTAGAGGCCCGGTGCACAAAAATTTGTGCACTCGGGGGGCGGGGGGGGGGGGTCCCTCAGCCCGGCCTGTGCCCCCTTG
>NW_005353379.1:181911-196381 GCF_000412655.1 Myotis brandtii
GGGGGTCCTGCTGGGGTGCCTGGCCAGCCTGGGTGAGGGGCTGAGGGCCGTTTTCAGACTAGCCACACCCCCTTCAGGGTGGGGGTCCCCGCTGGAGTGCCTGGCCAGCCTGGGTGAGGGGCTGAGGGCTCTTGGCAGGCTGGCCACAGCTCCTTCAGGGTGGGGATCCTGCTGGGGTGCCTGGCCAGTCTGGGTGAGGGGTTGATGGCTGTTTGCAGGCTGGCTACAGCCCCCAGACACCCAAGCTCCCAGTGGAGGCTGGCTGGAAGCAGGTATCTGGGGTTTATTTATCTTCTATAATTGAAAATTTGTTGCCTTGAGCGGAGGCCAGAGCCAGCCAGGGCAAGGAAGCTTGGCTTTCTCCATCGCTGGGGCAACAAAGCCTCCTGCTTGCTCCAGCTCCATGGCTGCTGGCTGCCATCTTGGTTGGGTTAATTTGCATATAGTCGCTCTGATTGGCTGGTGGGCGTGGCTTGGGGCGTAGCAAAGGTATGGTCAATTTGCATGTTTCTCTTTTATTAGATTAGATACTAGAGGCCTGGTGCACAAAATTCATGCACCGGTGGGGTCCCTAGGCCTGGCCGGTGATCAGGGCCTATTGGGGGCCATCTTACCCAGTCCTGTTGGGTGGAGCTGCTGGGTCTGCCGGCCGGGGCCTGGGGGCCTGCCAGCTGCCATATAGGGCCTGCTGGATGGGGCTGGAGGGACAGGGGGAGGGACTGCAGGAGGTTTGCTGGCCAGGGGGAGGGACTGGGAGAGGTTGGCTGGCTGTGGGAGGTTGGCTGTGGGAGTGCACTGACCACCAGGGGGCAGTTTTTGCATTGAGCATCTGCCCCCTGGTGGTCAGTGCACATCATAGCCAGCAGTTGAGCGGCCTTAGCATATTATTAGCATATTATGCTTTGATTGGCTGAACAGACAACTGGACGACTGGACACTTAGCATATTAGGCTTTTATTATATAGGATACTTTGCCAATATTTTCTCCCATTCCACAGGTTGCCTTTTCACTTTGTTGATTGTGCTCTTGGATGCATAAATGTTCTGAAATTTGATATAGTCTGTGTGTTTTAACTTTGTAATGTGTGCTTCTGGCGACAGATACAAGAAATCACTGCTACATCAATGTTATGAAACTTTCCCCTATGCCAGCGGTTCTCAACCTGTGGGTCATGTCCCCTTTGGCGGTCAAATGACCCTTTCACAGGGGTCACCTAAGACCATCCTGCATATCAGATATTTACATTATGATTCATAACAGTAGCAACATTACAGTTATGAAATAGCAACGAAAATAATTTTATGGTTGGGTCACAACATGAGGAACTGTATTTAAAGGGCCAGAAGGTTGAGAACCACTGCCCTATGCTTTCTTCTACAAGCTTTATAGTTTTAACACTGACATTTAGATTTTTTATTTATTTTGAGCTATTTTTTGTATATGATGTAAGGTAGGGATCAAACTTTATTCTCTTGTGGATGTAGTTTTCTCAGCACCCACTTGTTGAGAAGACTGTTTTATCCCCATTAGCACCTCTAAAATCACTTGACCATATATATGAGGGTTTATATCTGCTCTCTCTATTTTATTCCTGTGGTTTCTATGTTTGTTGCTAAGCCAAGACCACAGTGTTTTGATAGCTGTAGCTTTGAAATCAGGAAATATGCAATCTCTCACTTTGTTCCTTTTCAAGATTGTTTTGACTGTTCAGGTCCCAGGAGATTCCATGTGAATTTTAGGATGGAATTTTCCTATTTCTATACTAGATGCTTGTGGGATTTTGATAGAGATTGCATTAAATCTATAGATTGATTGGGTACTATTGACATCTTAACAATGTTGTTTTCAAGTCTCTGAACATGGAATGTCTTTCCACTTGTTAATATATTATTTAATTTCTTTAGCAATGTTTTGTAGTTTTCAGTATACAAATTTTTCACCTCCTTGGTGAAAGTTTATTCCTACATATTTTATTCTTTTTGATGCTATTGTATATAGATTTATTTTTAAAGTTCCTTTATGGATTGTTTGTTGTTAGTATATGAAATGCAACTGATTTTTGCCTATTGATTTTGTCTCTTGAATCTTTGCTGACTCTGTTTATTAGTTCTAACAGTGTATATGTATAATCTTTAGAGTTTTATACATGTAAATCATGTTGTCTGTGAACAAAGAGAATTTTACTTCTTTCTAATTTGGATGCTTTTAATTGTTTTTTCTTGCCTAATTGCAGTGGCTAAAAGTTCTATTACGACACTAACTAGAAGAGGCCAAAGCAGGCATCCTTGTCTTGTTTTATTGACTCTAGAAGAAAAACTGCCTTTCATCACTGAGTATGATATCAGTAGTGGTTTTTTATATATGGTCTTTATTATGTTGAGGTAGTTACCTTCTATTCCTAGTTTTTTGAGTGTTTTTTATCATGAAAGGATGTTGAATTTTGTCAAATATTTTTCTGTATCAAATGAGATAATCATGTGTTTTCTCCTTCATTCTGTTAATGTGATATATTGTGGTGATTGATTTTCATATGTTAAACCATCCTTACTTTGTCCAATAACAAATCCCACTTGATGGTGGTGTGTAATCCTTACAATGTGCTGTTGAATTATATTTTCTAGAATTTTGTTGAGGATTTTTGCATCAGAATTCATCAGAAATGTTGGTTTATAGTGGTTTTGTTTTTTCTTATAGTGTCTTTGTCTGGCTTTGGTATCAGAGTAATGCTGATTTCAAAAAATGAGTTAGGAAGGATTATTTCCTCTTCATTTTTAGGAAAAGTTTGATGATAACATGTGTTAATTACATTTTAAATACTTGTTAGAATTCAACAGTGAAGCATGAGGTCCTAGGATTTTCTTTGTTGGGAGGTTTTTGATTATTGATTCAATTTCCATTACTAGTTATACAATTTCTATTTCTTTATGAGCAATTCTTGGTGGACTGTCTGTTTCTAGAAATTTATCTGTTGTATCTAGTTATCCAATTTATTGGCATACAATTTTTTCATAGTATTCTCTTATAATCCTTTTTATTTGTGCAAAATCACTTGTAATGTCTTCTTCATTTCTGATTTTAGTTATTTGAGCGTTCACTCTTTTTTTCTTAGTCAGACTTTCTAAAGGTTTGCCAATTTTGTTGATCATTTCAAAGAGGTGTGCATGTATATGTGTGTGCACCAGCACAGCAGACTCAAAGCTCTTTACCTGGTAACTGTGGGGCACCATCTACTGGTCGAACCTACTTGCTCAGCCTCATCTTAGACTCCTCGCCTTGATTTTTTTATTTTTTAAAAAAATATATTTTATTGATTTTTTACAGAGAGGAAGGGAGAGGGATAGAGAGTTAGAAACATCAATGAGAGAGAAACATCAGAGAAACATCGATCAGCTGCCTCCCGCACACTCCCCACTGGGGATGTGCCTGCAACCAACGTACATGCCCTTGACCTGGACCCCTGAGTCCGCAGGCAGACACTCTATCCACTGAGCCAAACCGGTTAGGGCAGTTTTGTTGATTTTTGAAAAAAGGTCTTTTTTGATTATCTTTGCTTTAGTCCCGTGGTTCTCAACCTTCTGGCCCTTTAAATACAGTTCCTCATGTTGTGACCCAACCATAAAATTATTTTCGTTGCTACTTCATAACTGTGATGTTGCTACTGTTATGAATTGTAATGTAAATATCTGATATGCAGGATGGTCTTAGGTGACCCCTGTGAAAGGGTCGTTCGACCGCCAAAGGGGTTGCGACCCACAGGTTGAGAACCTGCTCTAGTCTTTATTATGTTCTTTCTTTTGTTAGCTTTGAGTTTAGCTATTTTCCCCTAGTTCTTTATGGTGTGAAGCTAGGTTGGTGATTTGAGATATTTCTTTTTTTAAATGTAAATGCTTAGAGCTATAAATTTTCTTAGTATTGCTTTTATTGCATCCGTAAGTTTTGGTAAGTAGTGTTTTCATTTTTACTTGTCTCAAGATATTTTAAAATTTCTCTTGTGATATCTTCTTTGACCAAGAGGATTTTCCAGGTTTTCTTTTGCAACTGATTTCTAGCTTCATTTTAATGTGATTGTACAAGCTACTTTGTATGATTCCAATCTTTTTTTTTAAATACATTTTTATTTATTTCAGAGAGGAAGGGATAGGGAGAGAGAGATAGAAACATCAATGATGAGAGAGCATCATTGATCGCTGCCTCCTACACACCCCCTACTGGGGATTGAGCCCACAATCTGGGCATGTGCCCTGACCAGGAATCCAACTGTGACCTCCTGGTTCATATGTCAACTCTCAAACACTGAGCCATGCCAGCTAGGCTGTATGATTTTAGTCTTTTAAAATGTATTAAAATTTGCTTTATGACCTAACATATGTTCTATTCTGGAGAATTCTCCCTTTGCACTTTAGAAAAATGTTTATTCTGCTCTTGTGAGTGCAGTATTCTGGTATGTCTGTTAGTATAGTTGCTCTGTAGAGGTGTTCAACTCTTCTGTTTCCTTTTTTATCTTCTGCCTGGTTTTTCTATTGATTATTTAATGTGGGGTGTTGCTTCTCCTACTATATTGTGTTCTTGTTTCTCCCATTACTTCTGTCAGTATTTGCTTCATATATTTAGGAGCTCTGATGTTTGGTGCATATCTTATGTAATAAAAGGCTAATATGCAAATTGACTGAATGGCTGAACGACTGGTCGCTGTGATGCGCACTGATCACCAGGGGGCAGACGCTCAACTCAGAAGCTGCCCCGGAGCGCTGCTCAGCCAGAAGCTGGTAAGCACAGTGGCTATGGCGGGAGCCTCTCCTGCCTCCAGGGCAGCGCTAAGGATGCCCGACTGCGGGGAGCGAGCCTAAACCGTCAGTTGGACATCCCCTGAGGGATCCCGGACTGTGAAAGGGTGCAGGCCGAGCCGAAGCCACTGCCCGTCCCCCCCTCCCCCTGCCCCCTAGTGCACAAATTTTGTGCACCGGGCCTCTAGTGTATTTATATTTGTTATACCTTCTTGGTGAATCAAATTGTATTTTTTTGGCCAGACATTTTGCATTTATAAAGTCAAATATGATAATCCTTCCTTTTATGGGTTTGGCTTTATTTTAGGCACTTCAATATCAAGGAATAAATTAACCAGTGCTTTCTTCTGAAGCATGTGTATTTTTATATTTTAACATTTGCTCTACCCAGAGGTCCAAACACCATTATTTAATGTGACTTGAGCCTTTAATATTCTGAAATAGTTGGGTCCCCTAAATAAGTGCAGACCCCTAAACTCTCTCCCTGTTGTGTGGTCTGCCTGGCTTAGCCTTGCCTCACTGTTGCCCTCTTTTCCTACCACTCTTCTACCAAAGTCTAAGTAGTTAATTAGGTGTCCCCACCCATCTCCAGTCATTGCTGGTTGTCTATATATATATTAAGTAAATTATGGTTTCAGCCAAAACTTTATGCTTGCCAACCACAATGCCAGGCCAGTGTAAATACTTAATCAATATTAAATGGATACAAAGATGCTGTGACCTGGATTCCACACACATCCTGGGGATGTGAAAGGAGACTCAGAGACTCAGGGATTTGCATGTCACACTCAAGCTCGGGCCAGTTTATCCATTCTTTAATATCACCAAGGGAGGGAGCTTGGCTTGGGAGTGAAGGGCTGAACCCAGAGAGGCAGTTACTTTTACATGGGATTTACCATCTTTCCCATGAAGAGAGGCATGTTGGCATTTTCATCCATGATGATGACTAAGAAGGGCCTGTTGAACTTGATGGTCAGATGCTTAAACCTGTGACGCTCTTCCGAAGGCATGGCACCAGAATGGTCATGCCCACTCTCATCGATGGTCAGCACAGCCTTGTGCAGCGCCTGGAAGGGAGAGAGCAGAGGCATGCTGGGGCAGAGGCAGCCTGCGCCGTCCTTTACCCAGGCCTTGGAGCAAGGCCAGATATGGGGGAAGCTGTGCTGGGGGCTCAAGGAAGGGTCTGTGCAGAGGCCCAGTGGGGACCTGGACCTTTATAGCATTTCCTTGATTGAAAAGCAAAACAATGACAAACAAGCAGAATTGCCAGCTGGGTGTCTGCCATTGGAGCATTTTATTAAAGAACCACTGGACTCACAACTTGAATCATCATGGTGTGGTGGGAAGAACATGAAATGGGGTTCCAATCCATTTCCCCCCACCAGTTAGCTAGCTAACTAACTAACTAACTAACTAACTGTGCCAACTCAAGGAGATGAATACTCTTCTTGAATCCTCGCTTTCCTAAGTGGGAAAATCAGAGCTACATGATATGACCTCCTAGGGCCACTAAGTGCTTTATGTGAGAACCCCAGCCAGCGTAGGTGCTCCATAAATGTGTGCCTGTGTTAGAGGTGTGCATGTATGTGTGTGTGCCTGTGTTAGAGGTGTGCATGTATATGTGTGTGCCTGTGTTAGAGGTGTGCATGTATATGTGTGTGCACCAGCACAACAGAGTCAAAGCTCTTCACCTGGTAACTGTGGGGCACCATCCACTGGTCGAACCTACCTGCTCAGCCTCAGACCATACTCCTCTCCTTTACCGTTCCTTCCCCAGGAGCTGCTCCCTTCCCTGCACCATACTCAGTCCTCTCTTATCACCTGCCTTGTCCTTCCATCCAGGCCTCCCTTGCAGGGGACACCAGGTCCCCCCACCCCTGCAGGGGACACCAGGCCTCTCCACTTCTCAAGGCCTTTGCGACTCCACCTGCGCACCCTCACGCCTCCGGACCAACATTCTCATCTTCCCTGCAAGCAGCCCCACCTCAGGAGGTAGAAACTGGACTTGGACTTTCTGTCCCTGGGCGTGTCTCTTGTTTCTCGTGTCCGATTGTAAGGTCCTTGGGGACCGGGGCAGAGGTGGGGACCCTCCTAGTGTCCAGTCCACAGTCAGGCACTCAGTTTGTAGCCAGTACTGAGCCCAAGTTGTTTCTTTCAATTCTCCTGATAAGTGGCATCTTTAGCCCAAATCACTCATTAACTTGGACTCCCTGATTCATCAATAGCTCCAATGTCACAGGAAGGGAGGAGGGGGCAAAATTCCTTTGAAATCCCTGACCCTCGGTCTGACTTTGTAAATATGGGTCCATCGAGGCCCAAAGAGGAGAAGACCCTGACCAGAGATGAGACAGAGGGTCAGTGACATCGCCTCAGAGGACGTCCCTAAAGGGCCAGGACAGGAGGCCACCCCTACCTCGGGCGCCTGAGCACGTCCCAGTCTTGGTGAGTCCAATGGCCTTCCCCAGAGACCTCAGTCTGCGGGGTGTTTGTGCCCCTTCGTCCCCTCCCCTGGGCTGCAGCCCGCACACATTCTGCCCTGTGGACACCAGGGACAGGCTCACCTTGGACAGCTTCAGGGGAACTCCCTCGCTGATCCCCGAGAGCTCATGAAGACCTTGGTGATGCCGCCTTCACCCAGGATGGTTTCCAGATCGTAGGTTCCAGAAATGGACAGTTTGGGCATACTCAGAGTGGCAGACCTGTCAAGATGGTTAGAAAAGAAAGGAATTTCACAACATGGAAAGTTTTTCTTTTCTGGTCATTTCTCCCACTTGGCCCCTGCCTCTCTACCCACAGGCGGATGGCGGTCATTATTGGTTTGTTGTATTTTTAGGTGCTCTACCCTGTCAGAGAATGTCAGAATGATGTGGGTCCTCTTATCCTGAAAGCCTCTTAAATGCCACCTCCTCTGAGAAGCCCTCCGGGCAGACGTGCAGTGTCCTTGGGAAGCACTTTGCACACTGCCCTGCAGGGTTTGGTCACCCCCCACCGGGCCTTCGGGGCTGCAATCCCAAGGGAATGTGGGGCATGGTTTCAGGTGTTGAGTGACATTTGCCCAGTGAGTGGGGCTGATTGCTCAGCTCTTGTTTCCCATGGGGACAGGTTGTGGCCCTGAGGAGGTCTGACATGATTCTAGCCAGGAACTTTCTATCCTTTCACTCCACACTCAGCCTTCTCCAGGAAGCGCACCGCTTCCTCTCCTAGTGAGTGAGGTGCTGCTCTCCCCGCGCCAGGCACTGACATGGGGAAGGGGCCGTGTCCCAGCTGGAAATCCCCCAGGACAGGGCTCTGCCTCCTCAGCTGCCGGCACTGTCCCTCTTACAGAGCCCGGCCGGTGCTACCTAAACTGATGCTGGCCTCTGTCTGGAAGCACAGAGTCATGCACGAGGTGGGTCCCCCTCCCCTGGCCCAATGGCCAGGCCCGACGTGGCGGCTACCGGTCAGCCCTGGGCTGGGAATCACCGTATGTCGATGTTTTTGAAGATCCTGGCCAGGTGCTTCTGGCAGACCTTGGCCTCCAGGTACTGCATCTTCCCCTCGTCGGGCAGGATCAGGAAGGCGGGCATTTGGCCCCTGTAGTGCTGTAGCAGCACCCAGGAGGAGAGCGCCTTGTCGTGCAGCAGGTCAAACCTGCCCAAACGGTGGGTCATGGGCACCCTTATCGTGGTCTTCTTGTCCACGTGGAAGTCTTCTGCTACAAAGCCCTCAGCCTCGAATTTAACCTTCCACTGGCCTGGAGAGAGGTGAAGGTGCAGGTCAGCCAGGAGAGGGAAGGGTTAGGTACCTGTGGCAGAACACAGGAGCCCGGTGTGAGAGGGCTCTCTCTGAGC
The DNA here is from genome assembly GCF_000412655.1 of Myotis brandtii. Lineage (NCBI taxonomy): Eukaryota > Metazoa > Chordata > Mammalia > Chiroptera > Vespertilionidae > Myotis > Myotis brandtii. Next base: position 190,527 of record NW_005353379.1, read on the forward strand.
CTCAGTTTCCCCGTCTGTCAAATGGAGCTGAAAGGAACCTCAGCTCACTGACAGGACTTCAGTGGGGAGAAAGCCAGACTGGAGAAGGGTCCATGTTGTCTATATTGTAGAGGCTCAGGGGTACCAGCCTGGCTGGGCAGAGTAAGCATTTGAACTTGTATTTCATGCCTGTTTACTAGTAATGGAGGGTTGCTTGGAAGGGGCTAAATGAAAATGATTGGCATCAGTCATGCTTGGCAGCTCCTTGCCTGAGTCTCCCTGCCCCTTGAATCGGGCTTCTTAACATTCAGGGAAATCACCCTTGTTCTTACTCTAATGGCCTTTCCTGGACCAACATGTGAGACGCGGAGGCCTGGGCATCCCCTCTGCTATTCCAAGAGACCATCACCATCCTGCCAGGTGAGAGCACACAGGAGTCTCAGGGACCCCTGAGCCCCTTCCTCATTGGATGGAAGGTGGAGACTGGGGCTGGACAGGGGACAGGACCCGCCTGGAGACCCACAGCTCAGCTGGGGCCCAGGATGTGCTGACTCCGGGCTCGGCGCTCTCCAGGGCATTTTCTGCCCCAGGTCAAGGAGCCCACAGAGAGAAGGAAGCAGCCCCTGACCTTGACTCTCACCACCCTGCCCCAGGCTGTTTCCAGGGACTGTTCCAACAGCCTCAGAATGTGCTCTGGGACACACAGGTCTCTGGCATTTTCTTCACTCCGAGGGAGGAAGGCAGGCTGAGAGTCAAGTTCAGTTGAGCACCCACATTGTGAGCCTGTAGTCCCATGTTCTTTGTAACATGCTACTCCTCACAGAAACCTGGCAGCAAGGGATTATTAGGTTCATGTTCCAGGTAGGAAACTAGAACCTCAGAGAGGTCAGAGACTTGCCGAGAGCCAGACACTGACGGTGGTGGGGGCAGGATTTGAACCCCGTCTTTCTGACTCTAGAGCTGCCACTCCTCCCACGACACTAGAGTGGTCCAGGAGACCTTCTTCATTTGCAAGGTCTGCTAAAGTGTGTTTGCCTGGCTCTGTGTTGTGTGTGTGTGTGGGGCACACTGCATATTGTACCTCTGTCCCTGGTGGGGATTTACGAGGCATGTGGAACAGGCACAAAGGCTCTGACACGTCCTGTAGGGAAGATGATGCTCTGACTGCTGACCCATCGCTCGCTGACCTTATTGATCAGGGGGCGTTTCTCGTGCTTGTGTGGGGAGAACGGAATCCCCCTGCCCAGATGCATAGTCACATGGCATCCTGCACCGCCCAGGAAAGCTTAGGAACTGATGTTTGAGAATGTTTTTGGATATTTCTATGCGAACCAGCTCAGGCTGGTGGTAAAACCTACCTTGAAAGAAGATGTAATTCGCCAGAGCAAGAGTTGTGTCTTTGTCAAGCTCTTGGACCAGATCTACAATTTTTTCTTGGCTTTTCATCTCTATGTAATCATTGACCTGTGTATTGGCCTTGGTGTCTCTGAAGTTGATGGAGAAGACATCTGTGTGGTACAGCTTCCCGACATCTTCCAAAAACTTATCCACCAGCTTCACACTCTCATTGACAAACAAGATGTTGGCAGTGATCAGCTGCAACTGTCTGTCTGGCTCAGTGAGGGTGTGGAGGAGATGCTGTAAGCCTGTGTGGATGTCAGCCTCAGGTACCTTCTTCAAATTGAAATGTAATCCCTCCAGGATCTGGGTGTGAGTGTCGCCCTTGGCCCCCAGGGAGAGCATGGCAAAGGCTGTAGCGATGCTCACTGGGGAGAAGAAGATGTTGGTAGAGTTGGACTGATGGGCCACCTGACGGTACAGGCTGAAGGCGAAGTTGGCCAGTTCCGGTGTGATCTTGTGGACAGCGACTCCATGGAGACTATCAGCCAGGGAGGCAGGGGCCAGGCAGCACAGGCCTGCCAGCAGGAGGAGGCCCCACGTGACGGAGGATGGCATTGTCCTGCGAGGGAGAGAAGGGGCATCACGCCCAAGTCAGGCCACACAGTGAGTCCCCCTGGCCCCTGATTCACACCATGTAAAGCAACCAGAGTTTATTCAGCATCTACCTCGTGCAGCCCTGTGCCAGTGATGAGTTCTGCATCCTCATCGGAATGACTCAGAACAATAGCTAAGACTTGCACAGTGTTCCCAGGTGCCGAGCTCCTCTCTGAGCACTTCGCTCGCACATCTCCTTGCCCCCTTATAGCAGTCGTAGGATGCAGGTCATAGGCCAATTCTCAATCTCCAGAGGAGGAGACCAAAGTGCCACAGGCTTAAGTCACTTGTCCAAGGTCATAGAGCAAAGAAAGGAGCATGACACAGGGAGTGTGGCTCACGCTCTCTACAGCTACCCTGACATCTGCAGTGACCCTGAGGTGCAAGTACCACAGCTCCTATTTTATCAAAGAGGAAACTGAGGCACAGGACACAGATGCTACATGCACACAGTTACCCAGGAAGCAGCCAGATCTGCCTCAGCGATGACTGGATATGGAGCAGCCCCAAGGCGGCTGCCATGGGACTTAGTTATTTAATGGGCAGAGAGGCTGCTGCCCAGAGAGGGAAAGATCTTGCCCCAGGACACACAGCCAGAACACCCCAGAGCTTTGAGGAATCCCATCCTGCCCGGCATGGCCCAGACCCTCCCTCACACCACACACTTCATCCATCTCCCTTTTCTCGAAAACACTGCAGCTTGCACATGTGGGCCACCTGATCCTGCATGTGCCAGGCCTGGGGGCTGTTGGGAGCCTGGTGCTGTTTGGAGGAAGAGCACCTGTGAGCCCTTCACTGGGAGGCCCTCCTGGACATCCATTGTCGGAAGGAGTGTCTCCTTATCTTCACTTTACAGGATGCCAGAAAGTGAGGCTTGAGAGGGTTGGTGACTTGCTCGCGGCCATGCAACTGGTCAAGCAGAGCCAGGACAGACAGGCCTCTGGCTTCTGGTCCCGCCCTCTGTGCAGGGCGGGGTCACCTGCTAACTCTTCCCAAGCTGGAACCTGGCTGCTTGTAGGGGTCGGGCTTACAAGGAGTCAGTGGCTCAGTGCAGCTCCAGGAACACTGGGGGCAGCGAAGTCCCAGGCCCCGGGCTGTCCTGGGCGGCAGCCTCCCAGAATAACCAGCCCTCAGTGTGACAGCGGAGGGCTCTCCAGACATGGCCAGGGTCTTCTCGGGTGAGAAGTGCCATGTGGAGGTCCCCGGTGGGACAGGAGGGCCTCAGGGCATGAGGCTCCTTGGGAGGCCTCCTCCCTGGTTAGTCATTTCTTATTTCAGGATGGATTTGTGTCACGTGAGTCCCCACTGAGATTGCTCCTGGGGGCCAAGGTGTTCAGTAGACCCGTGAGTTTGGGGCGTTCATTCTTCTTGGGTGGGGACCTTGTCTAGGGATCCCAGGGTTCCGCAGTGGCAGGTTGTGTCGAGGCCTTCAGGAGATGCAGTGAACCTCCTCTCCTGCCCCCCCCCCCCCCCCCACTCCCCCCCCCCCGGGGAGCTTGGGCACCCTTCTTCACTGGGAACTTAATGGCAACATCTCTACAAGGCTAAAGGCAACAGTCTCCGAGTGTCAGGGCTGTTCCCACTAAATAGTCACATGGCCACAGCCCCTTGAAGCCATTCCAAGCTGGCCCCACGGCGAGTCTCAGGTCCCATCCCCCACATGGTCAGCAGTGGACTCACCTGCCCACACGGGCAGGACCCACCCCCACTTCACTGGGAACTTAATGGCAACATCTCTACAAGGCTAAAGGCAACAGTCTCCGAGTGTCAGGGCTGTTCCCACTAAATAGTCACATGGCCACAGCCCCTTGAAGCCATTCCAAGCTGGCCCCACGGCGAGTCTCAGGTCCCATCCCCCACATGGTCAGCAGTGGACTCACCTGCCCACACGGGCAGGACCCACCCCCAGCCCTGGGCTCAGGTGACAGGGCCTCAGATGCTGCTTTCTGCGGTGACACAGGGTGGCTGGGGGGTAGGGGGTGGTGTAAGCGAGTTTCTGTTAGCCTTGGACAGGCCTGGGTTCTGATTTGCCCCTGCCCTTCCCTAGCTGTGGGCCCACATTCTCATCTCTGAGCTTCCCCTTTAAAGTGAGATTGCTGGGAGAAGTGAGTGAAATCAGCCTCGTCATCAGAGCTCACAGCCAGAAAGAGACCGGCGATCCGCTCTGTGGGGGAAGAGGGTCGTGGGTTTTGCAAAGTAAAACCTTTAGGATCCATGAGGGGCCAACCGATATCAAGATGGGCCGTGAACCCAGATAAGAGAGGGGAAGAGGTGAGAGAAGAGGGTTATCTCAAGAGTTAATGAATACCCGTCAGCCTTCCAGAGATCAAGGTCAGCTTGGTAGGGGAGGAGGTCGGGGCCAGGGAGCAGAGGGGAGACCACGGGCCACCCTCCGGAAAGTGGGAAAAGCTCATCAGGCATCTGCTTTCTCCAGTGAGATGGACAGGGCGTGGAATCGAAGGGAAGGTCAAGGTCTCTGTCTCTGACTGAGTTTTAAAGGAACCAGATAAGAAAGAAGACTGAGGTAGAGAAGCTGGGCAATCAACAAACAGCAAGTGCTGGTGAGGATGTGGAGCAAAGGGAGCCCTAGTTCCCTGCTGGTGGGGGTGCAGACTGGTGCAGCCACTGTGGGAAACAGTATGGAACTTCCGTTTGACCCAGCGATCCCACTTCTGGGAATATATCCTAAAAACCCCAAAACTCCAATCAGAAAGAATGTAAGCACCCCTATGTCCATAGCAGCACTATATACAATAGCTAAGATCTGGAAACAGCCCAAGTGCCCATCAGTAGATGAGTGGATAAGAAAGCTGTGGATATCTACACCATGAAATACTATAAAAAAAATTGAAAAAAGAAGCAGGGCAGAGAATGGGGAGGGGGAAGGGGCTTCCAAGGGGATGGGTCCCTACCTTGGCAGGTGGGAGAATCCCAGGTGATGCCACCGAGGCCACAGGGAGGGGATGAAGAGAGAAGTGGCAGAAAGCAGCTGTGCCCACAGCACTGGTCGTCTGAGGGGAGCGAGCCCACAACTGCGGAGCAGGACAGAGAAGGCTCACTGACCCGCTTCCCATCCTGACCCAGCAACTGCAGCCCAACCTGCTGCGCCTCAGTGTCCTCCTCTGTCAGTGGAGGTGACCATCGTGGCACCCCCAGCGCTCACCCTAGTGCAGCTCTGGAGGAGTTTGTGGGAGGGTGACACACTCAGCACGTGGAACTCACCTGCTTTCCAGAGAGCCTCGCCAGGCTGGACTCATCTCACAGGCTGCCCCAGTCTCTCAGGGCTTCACCTACTTATAGGGCATCTGGGGGTGGGGATGTGAAGTTCCATGGCCCAGTAACCGCCGTCCCCCCCACCCCCCCATCGTGCAAGAAATGAGCCTGGGAGCCTTGAGCGCTCAGCCAGCAAGGGCCTGATACTATCGGGGCCTTGCTGTGCCTCCCTGAAGCAGCCTAGTCTAGCGGAGCCAGCATGTGCAGGTCACCTGAGGGTGGGGTGGTGGGGCCCGTGGTCATGTAAGACCAAAGGGCCGTCTTTCTTTGATGCCCACCTCACAGATCTGTGGAGAGGAGTAAATGAGGAAGACATACCCAGAGCCTGGAACTGTGCCTGAGACATGGTTGACCTTCAATAAATGTCAGCGCCTGAAGTCACTGGGCTTGAGGCTGCCAAGGTGCCAGGCCCAGGAAAGCTCACGTCGGGACGTGGAATCGGCCTCCAAAGTGCATTTATCCAGGTGGGAGGGAGATCACAGACACCACCAGGTGCCAAGCCTCAGTGTGACCCTGTGGAAGAATGACACTGGCCACCCTGAAAGCATCAAGGCCTCAAGGGACCTTAATGTTCCTGTTTTGCTAGTTAGAAAACCAAGGCTCCCGGC